>NC_136272.1:477500-737500 GCF_964187855.1 Myxine glutinosa | reverse complement strand
TAGCAGTTTCAAGTTCAGCAGCCGAAACTGACATGTTCAATGTGCGTTGCTGGTCTTCCTCAAGTCTTGGAAGCCCGGTAGTCAGCTCCTGCAAGGTCTCATTACTTATGCTCTGGGGGGAGTACAAGTTTGTATAAAAAACCTTCAAAACAGACTTAATCTCCTGTTGGGAGGTCACTATTGGCCCATTAGCAGCACGTAGCCCATGAATCTGTTGTGATTTTTTAACAGAGTTCTCCAAACCAAACAAGGCCTTATTTGGCATATCCAACGTTAAATAACTCATTCTCATGCGTACCAGGGTGCCCATTGCTCGCTGCCGTACCAGTTCAGTCAACATTGCCTTTTTAGTCCATAGCAGCCGGTCACCTGTAGTGTCTTTCCCAGCCGTATTAATGTTTTCCTCCAGGGCTGCAATTTCAGCCTTTAATGAATCAATCGAGAGATTTTGCAATTTAGTGGCATAAAGACTATATTGTTGACAGAACGATTTGACCTGACCCTTTGTGAGGTCCCACCACAGTCGAAGGTTAGCATGTTCAAATTTGGAGGACCGAATTCTTTCCCACACGGCTCGAAAAGCCTCTTTGAATCTCATATCATTCAGCAGGTGGGTATTAAGTGACCAATACGCACTACCCCCTGAGGTCAGAGGCAAATTAAAACCCATTGAAACCAGGTAATGGTCTGTGAAACCAGTTGGGAGTATCTGGGTTGTGGCCATCACATTTAGCATTGGCTTATTCACGTAGAATCTGTCTAGCCTTGCCATTGATATCCTCCCATCATGGCATCTGCACCACGTATAGCACCGTGAAGTTGGGTGTTGCAACCTCCAAACATCTTTCAAATGCTGATTTTTGATGATGTTCTCCAAAATCCTCATAGAAGCTGGATGGGGTTCATGACCGGTCCTGTCTACGGAAGGATTGATAGTGCAATTGAAATCACCAGCAACACAGATGAAAGCGGTTGTATCCAGTCCTTTTACAAAGTCATGCAGAGTGGAAAAGAACACTCTTCTTTCCATGGGCTCACTCGGTGCATATACGTTCACAATGATGATCCTTTGCGTGTTGCAATAGAAATCCACCGCTATCAGATGTCCCTTATAAATTTCCTTAAAGACAATCTTCCGAGCAGGGATTCTATCACTCAAGGCGATGGCAACACCAGCTTTGGGTGTGGTAAACCCACTCAGCCACCACTGCCCTCGATAAAGTTTTCCCCATTCAGCAACCAGGGTGTTCGTAGCATGAGTCTCCTGTATCAGGATGATGTCGGCTTTCACCCTCTCCATCGCCTGAATTGTCTGAATTTTTCGTAAGGGGGTACAACCCCCATTGATATTCAGGGATGCGATACATATCTTTCGCAAAGCCATTTACAAAGGTAACTCACCCTCCGCCTGCAATTCCTTATTCGCCTTTGTGACCGCTTTCCGAAGACGCTGAAATTGGGCCTCCGAGATTTCCATTGGGTCATTTCTTTGCAGGAGGGGTCTTGCAGCCCTGATGAAAGTTTTCACATCGGGAAAATGGTCTTTGATCACAACGTAGCGTTGCCTAAACGTCTCGTTTAGGAAACTGATGACGTTTTCCTTTGTTGCTTCCATCTGTTCTTCTCCCTGATGATCATTCACAGACACAAGGCTTTGAGCTTCCTCATCCAGCTCCCTAACCACATCAACGTTGAAACTCCTTTGTTGTGTGTCAGGAGCAGGCACACCTTCTGTGTCATCACCACTGCAGTCTTCTTGTTGCTTCACAAGGGGCACATCTGTGCCACCACTGCTGCCTATTATAGGTCTGCTTGGACCATCATCCTTGGTCGTTTCAACCGGATGTGAGCAACAACCGTTGTCACTCAGGCCCTGGGACTGCTCGTTGTCACAAGGGACAATGGTGCCATCATCACAACCAATACTGCTGCATTGATTTTCTTCAACAAGAGCAAGGGGTGAAGTCCTACTCTCCTCTGTTTCGTCACCACCCTGCCCAGCTTGCTGAGAATCATCAGGATAGTCTGAGATACTGTTTGTTTGTACGAGTATCACTTTGCTACCTTTGTCTTCCACCTCGGCGCTCAAAAAGGTACGTTTTAGGTTCCTCTTAGCCTCGGTGCCTTTCATCAATACCTCCTCAAAGACCATATTCTCTTGAGGTTGCAGCCTCTTGTCCTCATCGACTGGGTGCACCCCTGCTGCACTAACCTCAGCAACACCGCCACCACTTTCCACACCCTGGTCTTCTGGTGTGGGCGTCTGTACTCCACCAGGCTCATGAACGGGGGGCACTGCATCAGTTACAGGGGGGGCCGACCCAGCTGCTGTAGCGTACGTCTTCTTGGCGTCTGGGCAATACTGCTTAGTGTGTCCGTGTGCTCCACATCCGTAGCAGATCAAGGTCTCGGTCGCCATGAAGATTCTATATTCATGCTCGCCTACTTTAAAGGTGTGGGAGGTGTTCAACTGCTTCGCTGCGTCTTTTAGAACAACAAAACAAAAACGTCTAAACGATTGTACGTGCTTCAACCTGCCGTTTCTCGTACGTAGAGGAACCCTAATGATTCGAGAGACGACAGTGCCAAACTCACCTAGCTTGTGTAGGATTTCCTCGTTACCTAGGAAAGGCGGAACATTGCTCAGAATGACTTTAACTGCCGGCGTGTCCATCGACGACACAGGAACAAACAGATCGTTTCCCAAGGTCAAACCATTCTGCACAACAATATCGGCCAGACTTATTTGCGAAACAAAAACCACAATTTTGTGATTCATACGAGACGCGGCACGAATGTTACTCACGTCGATCAAATCCCCAATCGCAAGCAAAATGTCATCCATTTCAACTCCCTCCGGTGGGACAAGGCACAGCCCGTGCTTACGCGATAAACCCTCATCGGTAACACGATCGGCAGGCCTTTGGCTACTCCTATTAGCCATATCGTCAAAGGAGAAACGAAGTGAAAGCAAATAGATTTGTATAATCCCAAAAAAAAAAAGAATAGAAAAAAATATATATATATTAAGTAACTAGAAACGAAAGCACGGTTTAAACCACGTTAGGAAAAAACGTGGTTCAAACAAACCCTTACCGTGCTGGCTCTCCCTCTCTCTGTCTCGAAGGAGGAGAAAAAAACGAGGGACAGGTGGTAACGAAGCAGGAAGGGAGGAAAAAGGTCAACATACACGACAAGAGTACAAAAGGAAAAAACCAAAGGAAGGGGAAAGGTAAAAAGGTTGGTGGGGAGAGGATGAAAAACAACACGAGCCAGGAGCTACAACACACAAGCACGAGCACGCGCCATCTTGCCACGCCCAACACACGAAACGGCCAGCAGGGGGCGAGAGCGAGAGAGAGAGAGAGAGAGAGATAGAGATAGAGATAGAGATAGATAGATAGATATAGAGAAATATAGAGAGATATAGATAGATAGATATGGAGATGGATATGGATGGTAGAGATAGAGATGGAGATGGAGATAGAGATAGAGATAGGGATAGAGATAGAGATAGAGATAGAGATGTAGAGGGAGAGAGAGAGAGAGAGAGAGAGAGAGAGAGAGAGAGAGAGAGATGTCGTCCAAAACATATAAAAGCCATTTCCCAAAAAGTCACAGGTGCTCTTGTGGAGATTGTCTGCACTGAGGTGCCGAGCTCAGGTGTGTTTTCATGTACAGAAGTGTTGCTGAACACCATTGTTGATGAGCCAGGGTAGAGTGAGAGAAAGGACACGTCTGAAATGAGAGTCTGCAAAACTTTACGAGGTCGCTGCCACCTTGTACTAAGCCTTGGACACCGACCTCTGTCCCAATGGTGACAATGGCCTAGAAACTAGAGTTTGGCTCAGGTGTCATCGGTATTCTGTTGCTGTGAGGATCCCTCCCCCGATGTCTCTGATCAAATTTGTGGATAACCTCCAACCGATCCTGAAGGTGATAGAGGTATTCCAATCTGAGCTTCTGACGTTTTTTTCTGGATCACCGGAAGTGGATCTAGAGGCATGTTCATTTGTCTTCTGCACACCTGTGATGCAGGGATGAAACCGGTGGACTCTTGGACTGCCGTTTGTGAAGCCATTAGCAGCAGAGGATGTTCATACTCGTGCCGCTGGTGCTGATCCACAAATAAGTACAGGTGCACCAGGATGCTCCCAAAGCTACCTTGCCACTTAGCCATCACGTTGTGCATGGAGTAAACTGGCGAGTCTTACCAATACCCTGCCCTGATCAAGGTAGAAAATATTCCTAACATGATCACTGCAACATTCCAGAGCAGCCAAATGTGAGAATAATCCAGTGAATAGAACATCGATAGGATAGGTGAGAGTAAAATAGATGACGGGGGTATCTTAGGAGTCAAAAGGGTCTGAGAGGTCTTCATGTTTTGGGGTTTTAAGGGTCCAAGGGGCCTTAAAGGGTGTTGGGGTTCTAATGGGTCTTAGGTGTCTTAAATGGTCTGAGGGTTATAAAGGGTCTAAAGACAATGCTGGATGATGTACCCCTGGGTATACCCATCTGCACAGAAAGGGTATACCCAGGGGTACACCTATCTATGGTTAAGGGTCTCAAAGGGTCTATGGGTTCTAACGGCTCTTTATGGTTTTAAGGGCATTTGGGTTGTGAAGCATCTTAGGGGTTAGTGCAGCGGGCTATCTTAAACCCCTTTTGCATGTTATTAACCATATGCAAAGCCCCGCTGCACTAACAGAGGGTTTACGTTTTGTATCCCATTGATAGGGTAGGCTAGATCTGTATCTGGATGTTCACTTACCTTATTCTTGTCACCTACCCAACTCATCCAGCAAGTTTTGTCATAACCCTTACACGTTTTAACATATCAGGTATACAATGTGTTTGGCCCTTTCTCTCAATGCTGAAGAATCACTTAGAAAATAAAAACTTGTCAGATCTGGATTCCGGTGAAGATCCGGGTCCAATCAATTCGTCTTTATCACACACCCAACCTAGTACGTGGTGTTATGTAGAATTATTATACGTAAGTGCAAAATTTGCTACACTAGTGGAACCAATGTTTTTTTGCATCTATATACCCTTGGCAACAAGACCTGAGTTGGTTCCATTTTTTTCAATGGCGTCTTCGGCGGCCATTTTGAATTTCAAAATGGCCGCCATTTTTTGCAATTTTGTATGTATTCTAATTTCTGCGGTCTAAAACGACACATAGATAACTATAATTACAATAATGAAAGAAATATGAACATTTGCTTTATTCTTTTTTATCTTACAGGTATTCATAGACAAGTTGGATTTCAGCTTCACCGCCGCATAATGTCATCGTTTGAAGAGCCGCCTTCTAAAATGCACAAGTTACGAACTTTGTGTATTCTGCCAAGAGAGAACTCCTGAACCTTTGGTTGACGTTGCTCATGCCAATTTCAAATGTGCTTCATATGAAACATTTCTTAGCAGCTTCCACAAAAGAGTGCAACTTGGCAACTTAAGCTTTGCGTCAGCTAGTAAGAGACTATGTGATGTTATGTGAAAACTTGAGAACATCCTGCCAACTGTGACTGAAATGTCTGACTGTACAATTACTGGTAACCCCAAGCCAAGTAGAAGTCCACGCAATGAAAACTTTCAACTTGGTCAGTATCAAGATAAAGTTGTTAATGCAACACAGCAAGACTTTGCATGGCTACTTTCACGGTATTCACAGAGGCACCATGAAGAGACATCAGACGGTATACCAGTTTGGTCAGCATACAATTCTCGTGTGTGCACTCCAGAAGAGAACAAGACACCCAACCTTGATCAAGATCACACAATGCCTATCATCAAGGCACCAGCTCATGAGTGGACAACACCGGTGACAGTTCTTGAGAAGCTTTCGTACCTCAATAGTTTTGTGTGTCCAGAAAACACTGGAACGATCTTAGTTACATTTGACATGGATCTTTACAAGAGGGCCCTAAAGTTAGAATATCTTCATGACCAATATGCTGGGAAATGGATGGTATGCCCTGGTGGTTTCCACAATGTCTTGTGTGCACTAAGGTGCCTTGGGAGGACTGTTGAGCACAGCGGGCTTGATGAAGCTTGGAGCAAGGATCTGTACAGCACTGTGACAGTAAATCAGATACTCAATGGGAATCACCACAATCGTGCTGTTCAAGCTCATGAGCTCACATTAGAGGTATTCTTTGATCTCTGGCTTGCAGAATTTCTGAAAGAGAAGCCTGCAGTTGTAGAAGCTCTATCTGCCTGTATGGATCACTTGATAGAAGCAAACAAGAAAGAGGTAGGCATTCAGGAAGCCCATCACCAACTTCTAATGGAGATTGAACATCTAAACTTGGAAAAGCAGCTGAGTGGTTTTGACAGGAGCCACAGTAAATTCCCAATGTATCAATGGGCACGAATGTACATGAGGCAAGTGTTGGCGCTGATTAACTTCACACGTTCACTGAAGCAGCCAGATTTCTTCCTGTACTTGGCGTCTCTAGAAAATTTGTGCTTATACTTCTTCAGCTACAACCGACTAGATTATGCTCAAAACAAGTTGTTAGCCAAAGATATTTCTCAAAAAACGTCTGTTAACTGGATATAAGTGTTCTGGTGGATTTTCTGTACAATGAATGACAAAAATTCCAGAAAAAATGGTTAATCGAAGTGTTTTATGTGAAAAGATACATACAAAATTGCAAAAATGGCGGCCATTTTGAAAGTCAAAATGGCCGCCAAAGACGCCATTGAAAAAAATGGAACCAACTCAGGTCTTGTTGCCTAGGGTATAAGGATTCCAAACATTGGTTCCAGTAGTGTAGCAAATTTTGCACTACGATGACACAACACCATGTACTGACCTGTCCACCAAGTTTCATCCGAATCCGTCCATAAGTTTTTGCGATACTTTGTTCAAAGATAGACAGACAGAGTGAGACAGACAGACTTAGTAATTCGAGAAGAAACAGAGAATGTTGATATCGGATCATTTATTGAGAAGCACAAATACCGGTGCTGTTGTTATTAGGATTTTATTTGGGGTCATGACTGTTGCATGTTCTTACAGAATGTTGTGTTTCAGGTTGCAAACCTACTTCGACTATTCAACATTCCACAAATCAGTTATGCATCAACCAGCGCAAAGCTCAGTGACAAGTCTCGTTTCGGTTCTTTTGCACGCACCGTCCCACCAGACTTCCTCCAGGCCAAGGCCATGGCCGAGATCGTACATCACTTTGGCTGGACTTACATCGCCACCATCGCTTCGGTGGGGGACTATGGCGTCACCGGAATCGAAGCCTTTGAGCAGGAGGCCCGGCACAGGAACATCTGCATCGCAATCTCCGAAAAGATCGCCACTTCCGGTATGCAGGAGGACTTTGATAAGGTCGTGCAGAATGTGCAAGAAAGAAGCGGCGTGCGTGCGGTGGCGCTCTTCCTGCGAAGCGACGACGCTCGTGGCCTGCTCATGGCCGCTCGGCGTCTCAACGCTTCGTTCTTATGGGTAGCGAGTGACGGATGGGGCGCGCTGGAGGACGTGGTGCTCGGTAACGAGCGTGTCGCCGAGGGCGCCATCACCGTCGAGCTGTCGTCGTATCCGGTACGGGAGTTTGATCAATATTTTCTGGAACTCACTCCCGACAACAGTAGAAATCCATGGTTTGCAGAGTTCTGGGAGCACAAATTTGGCTGCTCGCTCTCCGGCACCGGATCGGAGCCCTGTGAGCCGACCCTGAGCTTGCGGGAAGCGAGTTACGAGCAGGAGTCAAAGGTCATGTTCGTGGTGAACGCCGTTTATGCCATGGCACATGCCCTGCATGAGATGCACACGCATCTTTGCGGAAATGACTCTTCTGGGATTTGTGCCGCCATGATGCCATTAGATGGAAAGAGTTTGTTCAAAGATTTCATCCTGAATGTTGATTTTTATGGCAAGTACACAAACAATTGTATTTCATTTCCTCTTTTTACCTTCTTTGAGAACAACCTCCTTGATAACAGGTGCAGCATTTCAATATTGAGCTTTTACAAAATACATGTGCACCAAAAAAGAAAGAAAACCTAGTAGAGCTACATTGTTTGTGTGCCGCAGAGTGGTATCGCCAGGTCGTCTGTGCCACCGGGCAGCACATAAACACCGTATTGGGACGGAACGGTGGACAATAATTTATTAATTGCACAATAAAAAGAAACGCTAATGGTAAAATAATTAATTTATTAATCGATTGGCTAATAGCATACCTAAACCACCTCTACTTCATCCGAATCTGTAACTATTTGAAAATTAAATAATTAAGTTTAAAAAAATAAAAAATTAATCGATTTGATTGATAAAAACATCATTTATTGCCAAATCGCCTGGTGACTCTCGTGATCAAATATCAGCTTCTTCGCTCAAAATGTGCCTGAGATATCACCCAGAAAAACAAACAAACAAACAAACAAGAAGACGTCATGCAGAGCAAAATACTTGCGAAATACACCTCTCCCCACACCAAAAAAGTTTGCCATTAATACATCAAATCGTCCATTTCATTAAGATTGAAATTGACAATCTTAATCGAAGCTCGGGTTAATCGGATGAAAATTGACGATTTTTCAGATAAAAATTGATTCTTTTTCAGATGAAAATCGATGATTTTAGATGTTTGCCCTTTAGTTGACCTTTGACCTAAAAAAAATAATAGTTGTTTTTCCAATTCTGTAATTAATTATGCAATTTATGTTTAATTTTCAAGTCAATCGGATGAAAAATGATGATTTTAGAAATTTGACCTGAAGATGACCTTTGGCCTCAAAATGAATACACTTCTTCTCAGTTGTGACTACCTCAACAACTTGGTAAAGTTTCATGACGATAGGTTTCAAATTGTCACCTGCATGTGATTGCAGAATAACAAAGTCGAGCGACCGAAATATTTGAGAAATCTTCGATTTTCCAAATCAGAAGAAAACAAACGGAGTGAAAACTGAGTATTCCTTGTCGGCGCGTCATCGCCGGGCCCCATTCAGCACCTGGAGATGATGTTGCGCAGCACCTGGAGACGATGTCACACAGCGCCTGGAGATGGAATAGCGAGCAGCACAGTATATTACCAAAAATATTGGGACAGTAGGAAGTGAGCAGCGTTATTCACTAATAATTTCTCCATATTATTTTTGAATTGGAACGCAGAACCAACTCCCTGTAGAGACCAACTCCCTGAAGAGAAAAACTCCCTGTAGAGACCAACTCCCTGTAGAGACAAACTCCCTGTAGAGACAAACTCCTAAAGGTGGGCGCGATTCGGAAAATTTTAAGTCCGCTTACCGCTTATCCGCTCCGCCAGCCCGTGTAGTCCGATTCGCTTATCCGCTTCAGCGGCCGAAAATCTTAGTCCGCTTACCGCTTATCCGCTTCGATTCGATTTTTTAAAAGCGCTTCGACGTTTTTAAAGCGATTTTTGACGTTTCTAAAGGGAATTTAATGCTTTTTAAGCCTAAATAGCCATTTCTAACTACTACAAAGACAAACAAAGCTTTTAAGATCAAAAATATACATTTTTATTTAAATAAAATTTATTCAAAATTTATTGAAATAAAGTTTTCCACTCGACTCTACTCTACTCTACAGTTAATTTAAATATAATTTTAATATATGCAAGTTACATTAAAGAAAAATCAATTTGCCCGTCCTTTCTTTGACAAGAGAGTCTACTAGTCAACAGACTAGCAGTCTGTTGACTAGTCCTCGTCTTCCTCCTCCACCTCGTGGGCCTTCTTGAGGATTTGGAGGTTGCCCTTCATGAAGACGAGGGCCTCGAAGTTCGGTGCAGCCAGGGCCGACCTCTTAGGCCTGAGGATGTCCGACCCGTAGCTGAACACGCGCTCGACCGTGGCAGAGCTCGGGAGCGGCGTGTTATGCCTGAGAAATAGAGTTACCCAAGCATCACGGAACTCGAGCGGGAAGAGATTGGGCGAGAGCCCCGGGTTCCCCCTCAGCGGCTTCCTCGACCAGTTGTTGACCTCTTCCCTGATCTTCTCCTCGAGGTTCTCCTCCTGCTGCCCCTCCTCCATGGCGAACAGGTAGTCCGTACTGCTCGAGCCGGGCTGGGGTCCCTGCTGGGGGGCAGGGTCCAGGTGCTCGTCAGGCAGGACGAGGGCGAGCAGGTCCCTGATGAGCTTGTCCCTCACCAGGTCGCAGATGGCGTCGTTGTTCTGCCTCCTGCAGATGGCCCTGACCGTGGCGAGCTTGTGCTGGGGGTGCAGCGCCGTGGCCATCAAAAGGTCCATGTCCACGAAGAGGTGGCTGAACCTGAAGTAAAAGAAAAGTTATAAAACAAATGTCAAATAATTTCAGATTTGTAAATTGAAAAATTAAATGTCATTTAATTGATTTTAATTCATTTCAAATGAATCATTAGACCGGCAAGGATTTTTTAATCATTTAATAATAATATAATATAAGAAGAAAGAAGCACTTATTCATTTTCAACTCGTTGCGATAAAATATAATAATAATATAAGAACTAACCTGCCGTCAAAGCCCTTTGTTCCCTTCCTGGCGCAGGACGGCTGACGCCAGCCGCCAGCCTTGGTGCACGTGGCCTTGCTGTCCACGACCTTGAAGAAGGGGGCGATGTGCCTCCACTTCTGGCTGAGGCTGGAATTGTCTGTGTCCATTGTCACGTTGATCTCAGCCGACTCGATTGAGTCCAGCGACATCCTGCTCTCGCTGCGCGCGAGCTGAGGGGTCAGGGCGCAGGTCTCCTGACTGTCCTCCACGTCCCCCATCATGTTGACCGCCGGGTTGTGGATGTCGCTGTGCTGGGACTGCTGGTTTGCGTCGCTTGTGTGCCTGTCCCTGGCACTGCCGCTGGGCTGGAGAGTCAGAAATCTCTCCATCTTGACGTTATTGCCGCTCTAGCGTCCAATAAAATATTCAGTTTTCACTTATTATTCACTTAAATAAATATTCACAATTCTAGAGTAACGGCTCAGGCTAACAGCTGATTTGGCGAATCGCGATGCGCTTTAATTTTTCGGTAGTCCGCTTACGCTTATCCGCTTCGGTTTCCGGGGGTTGTTCCGATTCGCTTATCCGCTTCGAAAACGTTAGTCCGCTGCAGCGGATAAGCGGATAAGCGGACTTTCGAAGCGGACCGCCCACCTTTGCGAAACTCCCTGTAGAGACCAACTCCCTGAAGAGAAAAACTCCCTGTAGAGACAAACTCCCTGTAGAGACCAACTCCCTGTAGAGACCAACTCCCTGTAGAGACCAACTCCCTGTAGAGACAAACTCCTGCAGAGACCAACTCCCTGTGGAGACCAACTCCCTGTGGAGACCAACTCCCTGTGGAGACAAACTCCCTGCAGAGACCAACTCCCTGTGGAGACCAACTCCCTGTATAGACCAACTCCCTGTGGAGACCAACTCCCTCCCTGTAGAGACAAACTCCCTGTAGAGACAAACTCCTGCAGAGACCAACTCCCTGTGGAGACCAACTCCCTGTATAGACCAACTCCCTGTGGAGACCAACTCCCTGTAGAGACAAACTCCCTGTAGAGACAAACTCCCTGTAGAGACCAACGCCCTGTAGAGACCAACGCCCTGTAGAGACCAACTCCCTGTGGAGACCAACTCCCTGTAGAGACCAACTCCCTGTGGAAGCAAACTCCCTGTGGAGATCAACTCCCTGTAGAGACCAACTCCCTGTAGAGACAAACTCCCTGTAGAGACCAACTACCTGTAGCGACCAACTCCCTGTAGAGACCAACTCCCTGTGGAGACCAACTCCCTGTGGAGACCAACTCCCTGTAGAGACCAACTCCCTGTGGAAGCAAACTCCCTGTGGAGATCAACTCCCTGTAGAGACCAACTCCCTGTAGAGACAAACTCCCTGTAGAGACCAACTACCTGTAGAGACCAACTCCCTGTAGAGACCAACTCCCTGTGGAGACCAACTCCCTGTAGTGACCAACTCCCTGTGGAGCCCAACTCCCTGTGGAGACCAACTCCCCATAGAGACAAACTCCCTGTAGAGACAAACTCCCTGTAGAGACAAACTCCCTGTAGAGACCAACGCCCTGTAGAGACCAACGCCCTGTAGAGACAAACTCCCTGTGGAGACCAACTCCCTGTGGAAGCAAACTCCCTGTGGAGACAACTCCCTGTAGAGACCAACTCCTTGTGGAGACAAACTCCCTGCAGAGACCAACTACCTGTAGAGACCAACTCCCTGTAGAGACCAACTCCCTGTAGAGACCAACTCCCTGTGGAAGCAAACTCCCTGTGGAGACCAACTCCCTGTAGAGACCAACTCCCTGTGGAAGCAAACTCCCTGTGGAGATCAACTCCCTGTAGAGACCAACTCCCTGGAGAGACAAACTCCCTGTAGAGACCAACTACCTGTAGAGACCAACTCCCTGTAGAGACCAACTACCTGTAGAGACCAACTACCTGTAGAGACCAACTACCTGTAGAGACCAACTCCCTGTGGAGACCAACTCCCTGTAGAGACCAACTCCCTGTGGAAGCAAACTCCCTGTGGAGACAAACTCCCTGTAGAGACCAACTCCTTGTGGAGACAAACTCCCTGTAGAGACCAACTCCCTGTAGAGACCAACTCCCTGTAGAGACCAACTCCCTGTAGCGACCAACTACCTGTAGAGACCAACTCCCTGTAGAGACCAACTCCCTGTAGAGACCAACTCCCTGTAGAGACCAACTCCCTGTGGAGACCAACTCCCTGTAGAGACCAACTCCCTGTGGAAGCAAACTCCCTGTGGAGACCAACTCCCTGTAGAGACCAACTCCTTGTGGAGACCAACTCCCTGTAGAGACCAACTCCCTGTAACTCCCTGTAGAGACCAACTCCCTGTGGAGACCAACTCCCTGTAGAGACCAACTCCCTGTGGAAGCAAACTCCCTGTGGAGACCAACTCCCTGTAGAGACCAACTCTTAGCTCTTTCACGAGCCTCGATTCAGTATACAAAAAAAACAAAAAAAAAAAAACTCCCTGTAGAGACAAACTCCCTGTAGAGCCCAAATCCCTGTAGAGACCAACTCGCTATGGAGACCAACTCCCTATAGAGAACATTTGATACCAAATTGTAGTTGATGTCACGTGTAATATCAAACAATTACACCTTAGAAGATTCTTATTCTACCTTTCCAATCAGTTTGGCTTTACCTGTCCTCCATTTATTATTTCAACATTGGCATTGCCCGTCTTCCATTTCCGGAGGACGTTACCCACAGTTGGCTTGGGAAGGCCCTTCCTGATGAAAAAGTCCAAAGCTCCAGGTAATAACCAGGATTCCACTTTCAAAATCAGTTACCTGTTTACCTCATGTGTACATTACAACTCGCTTTCAATACCTGCTGCACACCTTTCTAAAGCACATATTGTGGGGAAACAAATATATGTAGATGTGATGATTTCTGTTTCAGGTGTGGGTTACAGGGTTCACCTAATCAAGCACAAACATCATTGTATATATAATCAGGTAATCTTTTTTCTATTACAGATCCATTTGGTGTTGGGGGAAGAACTAGATTTGATACGTCTGGGGATGGCTACGGTCGCTACAACGTTTACAACTACCAGAAGGTGGGCACCCGTTTTCAATACTTCCAGGTAGGTACCTGGTCGGAGACATTGCACCTGGACACACAGCTCATCCCCTGGGCACGAGACCCACTACCTGCGTCACAGTGCAGCGAGCCATGCGCTCCAAATGAGATGAAGAGCATTCTACCTGGAGAGCGGTGCTGTTGGCTGTGCACCGCATGCCGATTGTATCAGTATCGGCGGGACGAGTTCACCTGCGCCGATTGCGAGCCAGGCCACTGGCCGACACCTGACCTCTTGGGTTGTTACGACCTGCCCGTGCGACACATTAACTGGAGCGATAGTTGGGCAATAGGACCGCTGTTCCTGGCTTGTGTGGGCATGTCCTTCACACTTTTCACACTCATAGTTTTTATAAAATACCACCAGACACCTGTAGTGAAGGCTTCAGGTCGCGAGTTGTGCTACATCCTCCTTGCTGGGATCTTCCTCTGTTATGGAATGACGTTCTGCTTTGTGGCTCGACCGTCACCTACAATCTGTGCGCTGCGACGCCTCGGCTTGGGGACATCTTTCGCTATGTGCTACGCCGCGCTTCTCACCAAGACAAACCGCATTGCACGAATCTTTGGGAATGTCAAACACGGCACACAGAAGCCACGATTCATCAGTCCTGCTTCCCAGGTGACCATTGCCGGCGGACTGGTGTCACTGCAGGTCGGGGCGGTGGCCGCTTGGCTCGCGGTGGAACCGCCAGACACTCGTCACGAAACCTTCCCGGAGCGCCCGGACGTGGTCCTGCTCAAATGTGACGTCAGTGATTCGGCGATGCTCCTGTCTCTGGCATACGATGGAATTCTGATTGCCATGTGCACCATCTACGCATTCAAGACCCGTACCTGTCCGGAAAACTTCAACGAAGCAAAGTTCATTGGATTCACCATGTATACAACCTGCATTATTTGGCTCGCTTTCTTACCCATCTTTTATGTGACCTCCAGTGACTACAGGGTAGGTATCAACAAATACAATAATTGGCTGAAAGATACACCTTGAAGGTGATAGAGTTTGGTTTAGATACTGAAATGTTTCATCACACGATATGCCAGGACCATGTGACGATTATTCCAAAAATCTGAACTAAAGCTGTTACCTTTGGTTACAGGTGCAGACAACCACCCTGTGTGTGTCCATGAGTTTGAGTGGATCTGTCGTGCTCGGTTGTCTCTTTGCACCAAAAGTGCAGGTGATACTCTTTCAGCCTGAGCGGAATGTCGCAGGACGCAGGGTCGTCGCCCCTTCACGCGTTGCTCACACGAAGCCCGACGCAGCAACTTCCTGCCGTGAGACTACTCTTAACTCACGCAACTCTCCAACCTTAAACCGCAAACGCACACAGTTGTAGAAGGAATATCTGACACCACCTTGGATCTTAAAAAGAGAAATTAATTGAAAAGTCAGGAGAATGGTATCAAGATATGTACCTTAGATATTTGTCAGAACGTTGAATAAACAATTGGTATTAGTGAAAAATACCCACAGTATTGGGAATATAAATGCAACCATTTGGTATGCAGCTTGTGGCTGCTGCTTGCGACATTGCGGGCTGTCACTGATGTAGTGCCCCTTACAGGTTATAGCAGGAATTTCTAATTTGTTAAGGATACCGGTGAAAACTCACCCACTATTCGTGAAGGACACTGTGCGATCTTTAACGTCCACCAATTGATGTGGGCAGACAGGACAATCGTTTTAACATCCATCCGAGGGACGGCACACACGTCCACGAATCACCTGCATTCGAAACACCGAGGTGGCAGTTGATATGTGGGTCGAGATTGAAACCCGGGTGGGCTAGATGGCTCAGAGGGGAGTGGGTGTACGCCTCGGCCGTCCTGTGCTACAACAACACGAATATCACACAGATAATCATCGAGCGTGTTCATTCACTTGACATCAAACAATCACCTGTCTTCCAAGAATTGTTTTGTTTTTGTTGCTTTTTTTCCCTTTCACACTCTGGTTTGTCTTCCACCTTCCGCAGCAACGGTGAGCCGCAGGTGTGCAGAGACCACTTGTAATGGCAGAGAAATGAGCTCAACTACATCAGCACTGTAATAAGAAAGGAGAAAGAAGCAAAGGGTGAAGAATTTCCTTCTGTTGTGAACGAGATTGTTTAGGCCAGTGTGTTCACCTATATATAGTAGTATGGTCGGTGTACAAGTACATCAATTACGTCACAATTTTAGATTAATATTCTAAAATGACCAACGGTTTGGATCATTTGACACATCATGGAAGAGAGTAGACGCGTCTCACAACTTATCCTGCTTCAAACCTAATATCATGTCACAGTATAAACCTCAAATACTTAACTCCGAAGTTACATAATGACTTATTCAGAAAGTTTTCATTAAAATACTTAATCACAGATCATTAAATAAATAAATAATAACTAGAGCTGCTTGCAACTATCGATAATCCAAAGTAGTAACTCCAAGGGATGAAAGAACAAACTGAGACACATTCAAATTTTCTTTTGAAAACAGCATCAACTACAAACTGATAAAAGTTGTTGTTGTTTTTTTTGCTCAAAATTGACGTTCGTGTCTTGGTTGCTATGGACGCCATCGTGAATTTTGGAACGTGGAAATGCAGTCAGAAGTATTCAAATCCTAATCGCTATTTTGCCGAAAAGTATTATTATTTTTCAACTAAAATCTATCAACGAAAAAGTTGTTTAAAAGGTTTTAATTTGAAAATGCAAACAAGACTCGGTGGTGTAATGGTTCGAGTGACAGCAGCTAGGTGTGCTGTGGGATTTTTGCAGGTGTGGACGTACGAGGACGGATGAGCATGGGTTGAGCAGCTAGGTCTACTGTGGGGGTTTCCCAGGTGTCGACATATGAGGACGGATGAGCATGGGTTGAGCAGCTAGGTGTACTGTGGGGGTTTCCCAGGTGTCGACATATGAGTACGAATGAGCATGGGTTGAGCAGCTAGGTGTACTGTGGGGGTTTTGCAGGTGTCGACGTACGAGGATGGATGAGCATGGGTTGAGGAGCTAGGTGTACTGTGGGGGTTTTGCAGGTGTCGACGTACGAGGACGGATGAGCATGGGTTGAGCATCTAGGTGTACTGTGGGGATTTCCCAGGTGTCGACGTACGACGACGGATGAGCATGGGTTGAACACAGAAGCTATATCCACCAGAGCAGACAAGAAACAGGTCGTTTGTTCCTTCATCACCAGCGCACATTCTAAGCTGCGAAGCTCCGAAGGCTCGGACTTCGTTACAGCTTCATTAACACTCCATTCATCAAAGCTTCGTGAAACTAGAATAAGAAATGAATAACAATGTATCAGACACGGGTTTGAGTTAACAAGCAGAAAGTACGAATCCAAATGGCGCCATCTTGGTTTATCCTCGTTGACAAACATTGAGGAACTCCATCCTCACAGATTTACCGTGGATATTTACCAGGGATATTTACCATGGATATTTACCATGGATATTTACCATGGATATTTACCATGGATATTTACCATGGATATTTACCACGGATATTCACCACGGATATTTACCATGGATATTTACCATAGATATTTACCACGGATATTTACCACGGATATTTACCATGGATATTTACCATGGATATTTACCATGGATATTTACCATGGATATTTACTACAGATGTTTACCACGGATATTTACCATGGATATTTACCATGGATATTTACCATGGCTATTTACCATGGATATTTACTACGGATGTTTACCACAGATATTTACCACGGATATTTACCACGGATATTTACCATGGATATTTACCATGGATATTTACCATGGATATTTACCATGGATATTTACCACGGATATTTACCACGGATATACACAAAATGGATACACACCACCATAGGTCCTCTAAATCGCAAACAAAGGGAGTTGAAAGCAACCAGGTGCACAACGCTTCTCCCGCGTCCACTTCCGCTCTTATTTCTCCTTTCGCTCTTCACATGAGCAGAACATTAACTCGTTAAAGTGTGTGTGCATTAAATCTCATTAAATTGTGTGTACATGTAATATGTGTGTGTTTGAGCGTTAAACTCATTAAACTGTAACATTGCACTATGTGATCTAACAACTAACGTTGGCTCTGTATTGACGTCATCAGCTAACGTCTCAGTTAGAGCGTTCGCTTCTGAGTCGGGGAGGTCGGTGGTTCAAACCGAGTTATACCAAAAACATTAAATATAATATGGTATGTTATTCTTCCTTGTGTTGCACTATAACAGTATTCCGGTGTGATGGTGCAGGGTGATGAGGTAGATGGATCAGAGCAGAGTCGCCATTCCTATTCCAAATTCTTTCACTGGAATAATAATCAAAGATGCACATGAGATACCGGCCTGGTGCATTCAAACACAATATTCGCTGCAACCGGATGTGCTGTAAGAACAGTGGTGTTCACAGCAGATGGTCAGAGGCTGCATCTCCACTCATTATTATTATTCAGACTGGTTTCTGAGTTTTAATATTAATCTCATCATCATTCTGAATTGTATAATAATCACAGATATAAAACAGGAGATGCAGGCTTGGTGCCTTCCGATACGCCGTTCACGGCAACCCGAGGTGCTGTTCGAGCGACGGTGTTGCCCAGTGGTCAGTGGTTGCATCTCCACTCTTTGTTATCATTCAGGCTGCCTTCTGCATTTTAATATTAACCTCGTCATTTTTCTGAGTTTTTTTATGGGGTGGTAGTAATTTTAATGGGGTAGTAGTTTTTCTCGTAACACTCTCCCCCTCAAAAGAAATGTCGTCCCGACATTCACTTCACTTGACCGACTGTTCCTTCTTCCATCACTCGTATGTACTCCCGAGGTTTTTACCACGAGTAGACAGATACTGGTGTCAGTTTCTTGGAAGACCTCCTTCAAAATTTTCAGCACCGTTTCCCAATTCAAGTCTCAATTCAAATTTCCCAATTCAAAAAGTATTTTTAACTCGAAGGTCACAAGAAACTCATTTTGCAATAAATGTTCGTTTCCCATAAATCGTACACTTTCAAAAATCCAATCTCACCCCTCCCCTCCAAATCTTCCCCATTACCCCTCCCCTCCAAATCTTCCCCATCACCCCTCCCCTCCAAATCTTCCCCATCACCCATCCCTTTCAAATCTCCCCCCTTGCCCCCTCCCTCCTAAAATACCCCCTCACCCCTCCCCGCCAAGACGCCCCCTCGCCCCTCCCCTCCTAGACTCCTGCCTCACCCCTCCCCTCCAAATCCTCCAAATCCTATCCCATCCCTTTCAAATCCCTCCCCTTGTCCCTTCCCTCCCAAACTCCCCCCTCACCCCTCCCCTTCAAATCTCCCCACCCTCATTGCTTCTCAATTTCCCCCCTCTCACTCCCCCTCCTCAAAGCGTCCTCCCCGCTTCTTCCCCCTTCAAACTCTCACCTCCATCTCCCCCAACCTTCTGCCTCGCTCTTCCCCCTCCTCAAATAACACCTCATTGTGGCTCACCCAATCACCATCAAACCTTTTGTCCGCCCCATCCTTCCCTTTCTCCGAGCTATTCTGAAATCTCTGACACACCTTCAACAGCTCTCCCTATCTCTTCCACCTCTTCCACATCTTACCCTACCCCTCCTCCCCCCTGTTCTGTATCTGATGCTCCCCCTTCCTCTTCATTAACGG
The DNA here is from genome assembly GCF_964187855.1 of Myxine glutinosa. Classification (NCBI taxonomy): domain Eukaryota; kingdom Metazoa; phylum Chordata; class Myxini; order Myxiniformes; family Myxinidae; genus Myxine; species Myxine glutinosa. The sequence continues at coordinate 718,278 of NC_136272.1, read as the reverse complement.
TATGGACCTCAAACATCCGGGGCCTTCGTTCAAACTTAACTGATCTCTCCATACAGGTTGCTTCTGTCAAACCAGACGTGATCTGCTTAACAGAAACTTTCCTCCTTTATGATGTCTCTGATTCCATAGTATCTCTCCCGGGCTACTCCCTCCTCCGGTATGATAGACCTGAGCCTCGTCCTGGAGGCGGGGTTGCTATCTTTATCAAAAACTCTCTTCCTCACTCGCCCTGCACTGCACTCTCTCCACCTCACCCCCAGGAATACCTCTGGCTATGGCTTCCCCTTCGCTCCCACCTCTTGTTCATATGTGTGTTGTACCGTCCACCAAACAGTGATGACTCCATCTACATCTCGCTGTCTGATGATATGGACCAACTTCTATCTACTCATCCCAACTCTCTCTTCCTCATATGTGGTGATTTCAATTGTCACCATGCCAGTTGGCTGGGTGTGGGTACCTCTCTCACCAGCCATGGCTCTTCAGCAAAGGACTTCTGCGACTCACTGGGACTGACACAATCTGTCAATTTCCCGACCCGGATCTCAGTCAACGGAACATCTTCTCTTCTGGACTTGGTTATGACTAACTTCCCTGAAAATGTCTGCTGCTCTTCTTCTGCTCCGATCGGATCATCTGATCATGTCCTTGTTAAAGTGGACATCTCTCTGACCATCCTCAGGGAGCCTGCTCAGCGTCGACGAGTCTGGCATTTCACACAGGCCAACTGGCACGGTCTTCAAGCAGCCATCAATCATCTGGACTGGTCTCCCATCTCTACCACCTCTGACATCAACTCATCCTGGGAATTCTTCCAAAGTAAATTGCTCTCTCTCATGCACAGATTTATCCCATCTCGTCTTCAGTTGTCATACCCTTCCTCCCGTCCATGGTACACGGAATCTTGTGGTGAGGCTGTTGCCCAGAAACAACTTGCCTTCGTCTCCTGGAAAGCAAATCCAACGGAAGGAAATCTCATTTCCTTTCACAAAGCCCGAAACAAGTGTGTGTCCACCCTCAGGAGAGCCAGGAAACAATATCTCTCCGTTCTCAAGACCGAACTCTCTTATCTGTCTCCCTCTTCCAAATCCTGGTGGCGTCTGGTCAAATCCGTTTCTGGTGTTTGTTCCCCCTCCATCCCCTCCCTTACCTCAAACGGCTACACAGCTGACTCCGCACGTGAAAAAGCTGAATGCCTCAACTCTGTGTTTGCCTCTAAATCTTGTGTCCCAAACCCATCCCTCTCTGTACCCACCATACCCAGTCGTACCCTGCTGCTCCTGGACTCCGTGTCCTTTCCTCCCGACAAGGTGGAAAAGTTTCTGTCAACCCTCGACTCTGATTCTGCAACTGGACCCGACGGCATCAGCCCACGGGTCCTAAAATCCTGCTCTGCCGCTCTATCTCACCCTCTCTCTGTTCTCTTCACCCTCTCTTTTGCTCAAGGTCAACTGCCATCTGCTTGGAAATCAGCCAACATCACCGCTTTGCACAGAAAAGGTGCAAAAACAGATCCTACCAACTACAGACCAATCAGCCTTCTCCCAATTATCAGCAAAGTCATGGAATCCATCATTGCTTCGGATATGAAATCTTTCCTCTTCTCCAATGGCTTGATCTCTGATCATCAATTTGGTTTCAGACCAGGTCACTCTACTCTGGACATGCTGCTTCTGCTGTCTCAACAATGGATGGAGGTCCTCAATGCCAAACAGGAAATTAGAGCTGTCTCCCTCGACATATCACGTGCCTTCGACACGGTCTGGCACCCCGCTCTGCTCACCAAACTCTCCTCCTTTGGTATCCATGGAAATCTCCACGCATGGCTGGCGGACTTCCTCTCTAGTCGTCGTCAACGTGTGGCCCTGAATGGGTTTCTCTCATCTCCTCTTCCTGTTCAGGCTGGAGTTCCCCAAGGCAGTGTTCTGGGCCCCGTGCTTTTTCTGGTCTTCATCAATGATCTCTCTGACTCTCTCGAAAATCCTCTCTATCTCTTTGCTGATGACTCCACTCTCTGCCGCTCCATTCCTCTTCCCTCAGATCGGCAGTCTGCTGCCTCCTCACTCTCTGAAGACCTGGACAAAATCACAGACTGGTCAAACAAGTGGAACATGTCTTTCAATCCTGACAAATCTCACACTCTTACTATGTCTCTCCGAAAAGATCGACTGGACAACCCTCCCATCTACTTTCTCAACAATCCTCTCCAAGAAGTTCTGTCGCTCAAGATTTTGGGTCTCACTATCTGCCATGATCTTTCTTGGGAAAACCACATTTCCAAGCTGGCCTCCAAAGCCAGTCGCCGACTGGGCATCCTCCGTCGTGCGAAGTCCTTCCTCGGCACACCTGAGCTCCTCACCACATACAAGGCTTTCATCCGCAGCTCAATGGAATACTGTTCTCCCCTATGGGCCGGTGCTCCTGCCTCACACCTAGCTCGGCTTCACGCTGTTGAAACCAAAGCTTTCAGAATTATTGGAATCTCCCGCGATGAAGCTATCTCTGAGGGCCTTTCACTCACTCACCGCAGGCAGGTAGGTGGTCTTTCTGTCTTCTACCGACTCCTCTCCGGCCTTGCACCCCCAGCTCTCTCTGTGCTCTGTCCCCCAAATATTCCTACAGGTCGCACAAGATCTGCCAGCAACCCTCTGATGGTTAAACTGCCGAAATCTCGGCTCTCTGCTCACCTTCACTCTTTCATTCCTCTTTTCTCCCGCCTCTGGAACAAACTCCCTCACTCCCTTCAATCCCACTCCTCCCTCCAGGTCTTTAAAACAGCTGTTCACCACCATCTCTTATCTTCCCCCATCCAAAACCTTGATCTTTTCTACCCCCGCTAATTCACCCCAGATCCACCTTGTTTGAAATTCCAACTTCTTTCCTGGAAGTCCTGGCAGTGTCCATATGTTTTATACCTCTCCCACCGCCCCCTTCCCATGCCCCCCCCCCAAAGCCCTCGCCCTCTCTCAGATCTCTCGATGTCTCCATGTCTCTCGGTCCCTGCTCTCAAATGTTGTGTTTGTGTCCTTCCCCCTCTCTCCCCATCTTGTCTACCGCTCCCGATGTTATATGTTTTATGTGTCGGTTTGTCTTTCTGTGTGATTAATGTTCGCTCTTTCACGAGCCTCGATCTTGTAAACAAAACAAAACGAAACAAAACAAAACAAAAAAACAAAACAAAACAAAACAAAACAAAAAAAAAAAAAAAAAAAAAAAAAAAAAAAAAAAAAAAAAAAAAAAAAAAAAAAAAAAAAAAAAAAAAAAAAAAAAAAGTCCTCCAACCCACATCCATTCTTTGCCATGCAGCCCTTGGTTATTCCATGAGCAATGCAGTGGTTTTTTCATTGTCTTCAAGCTTTCCTTCAAGCTGGTGCACATTGATCTCTGGTCAGCACTTTCCTTTATGATGAGGTAGTACACAAATCTTGTTCCTTTTTTTAGCACCACACAATCTCCAGTCTTCCTTGTGTGAATGAACAGCTCTTGTATACCGGAGCACTTCTCTTCAAAGAGTGTAAGCATTCCTGCTCCCATGGAGCAATCTCTGCTAATGCAGCATGCAAGAGTCTCTGTTGGGGGGCAGTTAACGATGTCTCCATCAACCAACTGAATCCTGGATTCCTGGGTGCTTACTATCCTTCTCACCAAAGATGGTTTTCCCAGTGACTCATAGGTCAATGTTTGTGGAGGTTTAAGCCGTCTCTTTGGTCGGGAATAGTTGCCATTGGGGGTGTCTTCTTGTACTACTTCTTCCTCCGATTCCAGGAGCTCTTGTGGTCCTTCACTGGTGTGCCCCTCTGCCTCTTCACTGAGGCCCCAGTCTTCTTGTAGTTCTTTCTGCATGACTACCGGAGATGGAGATGGATTTGGCTGTCATCGTACCCTCCTCCATGGTTGAAATGCTATTGCGTCAGGGTTGAGATCCGAGATATCCAGTCCCTCCACTGTGCCCCATTGGGCTTGGCCCTCAAAGATTTTGTCTTCTGACTCAACAACTGGCTCAACCCCTTCCACAACGGAACCTTGACGGCGTGTCCACCTTCTCCTCAGTCCTCGCTCACTCTGTGCTGTTTCCTCCCTGTGCGGTCTCTGCTGAGGTTCTGCCACAGGGAGGGAGTCACATGGCAACAGAAGATTGCGGTGGAGGGTCCTGGCTCCGCCTCTCCCATTTTCAGGTCTCACCTCATACGCTGGGCTATCTGGAGTCTTTCTTCCAACAATAACGAAACCTGGTCCTCTCAGTAGGATCGGATCTTCCCAGAACCTCCCCTCTCACCAACATTCCTCACCAAAACCCGACCACCTGTTTGTAGCTCTACACTGTAGACTCTTTTGTCATGTGACAGTTTTCCCCGAGTGGCCTGCTTGGCTGCAGTTTTGCTCGCGATTTCATATGCATCTCTCCTCCTGTTCCTCCACTTCTCAACATAGTCAGCATAAGAGCACTCTTTCCCCTCAATGTTAAGTCCAAATAGTAGATCTATCAGAAGTCTGGGAGACTTCCCATAGAGTAGGAAGTACGGTGAGAACCCTGTTGCTTCATTGCAGGTGCAGTTATAGGTATGCACCACACTTGCTAATGAGTTCTTCCAATTTTGTTTTTGTTCTTCAGTCAGAGTCCTCAGCCTTTCCAGCAATGTCCTGTTAAACCTCTCTACCTGTCCATTTCCTTGAGGGTGGTATGGTGTGGTGTGGGAGCCTTTAATCCCACTTTGTTGCTTCAACTGGGCCATCAGTTGATTTTTTAATTCTCGTCCCATATCGTGATGGATTCGTGTGGGAAAACCAAACTTCAGCACAAAGTCACTGAATATCTTGTCTGCAACTGTCCTTGCTGACTTGTTGGTTGGTGCATACGCCTGTGCAAATCGAGTAAAATGGTCCATCACCACGAGAATGTACTCATACCCTCCTTTACACGTTTCGAGGTGCAGGAAGTCGATGGACAGCAATTCAAAGGGATATGTGGTTTTTATATTCAGCATGGGTGCTCGCGTGACCCGGCTTGGTTTTCACTTCATTAAGCACTCACATTCCTGTGTTACAAATCTCTCCACATCCCGCTGCATCCTTGACCAGTAAAATCGGCCCCTGATAAGTTCTAACGTTCTTTCCGAGCCCAGGTGTCCCATATCTTTGTGCAGTTCCTTGTATACAAGTGGATGGTAGCAGCGTGGCAACACGAGTTGGGTCCTTGTTGCGGTCTTGCGATACAGGAAACCTTTACCATTTACCTGCAGCTTTGACCACTCCCTCAGCAAGGCCTTCACCTCAGGGCTTTCCTTTTCCACTGTCGCATTGCTTGGGCGCTCACCCTGGGCTTTTAGCTTCAGCACCGGGCCAATGACAGGATCCTCTCTCTGAGCTGACTGGAGGTGACTCAGTGGAATGGGATGTAATGAGGTAGAAGGCTGGTCAAGTTGAATCTCTGTGGCCATTGCATTGATGGCCAATGGACTTAGATGTGGCATGAGGTCTCTCTGTGTGGTGGACACCCCTTGAATGACAGCTTCAGCCACCTCTGGACTCATTTCTTCTGTACACCCATGAACTTACAGAAATCAAGAGGCATGCTAGACAGTCCATCCGCATCTGTGTTTGTTCGGCCTGGGTACTTGACATCAAAGTTGAAGTCCGCCAATTCAGCAACCCATCTCTGTCCAGTGGCATTCAGCTTTGCTGTTGTGAGTACATATGTGAGTGGGTTGTTGTCTGTGTAGACAGTGAAGGAGGGCGCATGGTATAAGTAGTCCCTGAAGTGCTCACATATCACCAATTTTAATGCCAGGAACTCCAACTTCCCTGAATGCAGGTTGTACTTCCTTTCTGGCGGAGTGAGAGTTATTGATCCAAAAGCTATGACCCACAGTTTCCCCTCCTGACGTTGGTACAACACTGCTCCCAAACCCTCCTGTGATACATCACAGTGCAGCACAAATGACTGATCAAACCGAGGGTAACCTAAGACAGGTGGGCCGGTGAGGTGGCTGATTATTATCTGTTCCACTGCCTGTTGATGCTCTTCACTCCAGACAATAGGACATTTACTGGACAACTGGCCTGTTTTTCTTGCGTCTGTATTTTCCTTCCCCCCATCCTCTTCCTTTCTGTCTTTGACTGTAACTTCAGGTCAGGGGCTGCCAGTACATCATACAATGGCTTTGCAATGCGTGAAAAGTTCTGTATGTAAGACCTGTAGTAGGAGAGGAAACCCAGGACCTTCCTCAGCTCCCCAACCGTGGCTGGCTTTCGGTTTTTCAATGCCCGAACTGTTGCAGTTTCTGCTGGGTCCATAGTGTAGCCCTCCTCTGACACCATCTTCCCCAGGAATCTCACTCTCCACCTGAACATATCACATTTTTGGGGGGAGAGTTTCACCCCATGCTGTTGGTATCGCTGGAGTACCATTCAAATGTGATGGACATGGTCCTCAAAGGTTTTGCTGGTGACTAAATTATCATCTGAGCATGGTAGGCAGATGTTGTCCCGAAGACCTCTTAGACACTCCTCCATGTTACGCTGGAACTCAGCCGGAGCAGAATTCAGGCCGAAGAGAATGTGAACCCGCTCATATAGGCCCCATGGGGTGATGAAGGCAGTGAGAGGCCTACTTTCTTCATGCACGCTCCCCTGGTGGTATGCCTTCCCCTGGTCCAGTACAGAGAACCATGAACTTCCGCTCAGACAGTCTAACATATCTTGAATCCGCGGAATTGGATGGCGATCTGATATGGACTTACGATTGAGTTTCCTATAATTACAGCAGAGACGCAGGGTCCCATCCTTCTTCCGTACGCAAACAATGGGCGAGGAGTAGTGAGACCTTGATGGTTTTGTCAAGTTTCAAGGCATTACCATTCACCATTCATTCACCATTGAAAATTGAAAAACATTCAAAAAATTAAAAAACAAAAACAAAAAAATTGCAAAAACATTCACCATTGAAAAAAGATACGGCATGGACAATCCCCATCCATGTGGAGGAGGAGATTTATGCTTAGGAAACGTCTGCGGTGGTAGAAAGGCGGCGCCATTGTTGTAGCATCGCTGGTACCCAGAGTGCACCAAGAAGTGATTTTTTTTGTGTACTCAGCTGAGGCTCGTGAAAGAGCTAATACTTAGAACATATAATAAGGGGAGCAGGAGACAAGAAGGGGGAGACAGAGGGAAGCACAACAACAGTCGAGAACATGGACATCGGGAGATCTGTGGAAGAGAGAGGGCTGAGACAGGATGCATGGCCCACGGGATAACAAGATGGACACTACAAGGACCTTCAGCAAAGATATCGGAATTTGAAGGAGATGGTTTTCAGGTGGATTAACGGGGGTAGAAAAGATCAAGGTTTTGGATGGGGGAAGACAAGAGATGGTGGTGAACAGGTGTTTTAAAGACCTAGACTAGAGGGAGGAGTGGGATTGAAGAGAGTGAGGGAGTTTGTTCCAGAGGTGGTGAAAAATAGGAATGAAAGAGTGAAGGTGAGCAGAGAGTCTTGATTTTAGCAGTTCCACCAGAAAAGGGTTTCTGACAGATCTTGTTCATCCTGAAGGAATATTTGGGGGACAGAGCACAGAAAGAGCTGGGTGAGCTAGGCCGGAGAGGACACAGTATAATACAGAAAGAGCTGGGGGAGCTAGGCCAAAGAGGACTCAGTACAACACAGAAAGAGCTGGTGGAGCTAGGCCAAAGCGTACTCAGTATAACACAGAAAGAGCTGGGGAAGCTAGGCCAAAGAGGACTCAGTAGAACACAGAAAGAGCTGGGGGAGCTAGGCCAAAGCGGACTCAGTATAACACAGAAAGAGCTAGGGGAGCGAGGCCAAAGCGGCCTCAGTATAACACAGAAAGAGCTGGGGGAGCGAGGCCAAAGCGGGCTCAGTATAACACAGAAAGAGCTAGGGGAGCGAGGCCAAAGCGGCCTCAGTAGAACACAGAAAGAGCTAGGGGAGCGAGGCCAAAGCGGCCTCAGTATAACACAGAAAGAGCTGGGGGAGCGAGGCCAAAGCGGACTCAGTATAACACAGAAAGAGCGAGGGGAGCGAGGCCAAAGCGGCCTCAGTATAACACAGAAAGAGCTGGGGGAGCGAGGCCAAAGAGGACTCAGTAGAACACAGAAAGAGCTGGGGGAGCGAGGCCAAAGCGGCCTCAGTATAACACAGAAAGAGCTGGGGGAGCGAGGCCAAAGCGGTCTCAGTAGAACACAGAAAGAGCGAGGGGAGTGAGGCCAAAGCGGACTCAGTATAACACAGAAAGAGCTGGGGGAGCGAGGCCAAAGCAGACTCAGTAGAACACAGAAAGAGCTAGGGGAGCGAGGCCAAAGCAGGCTCAGTATAACACAGAAAGAGCTGGGGGAGCTAGGCAAAAGAGGACTCAGTATAACACAGAAAGACCACCAACCTGCATGCGGTGAGAGAGTCAAAGGCCCTCAGGGTCAGCTTCATCACGAGAGATACCATTCATTCTGACAGCCTTCGTTTCCTACATCGTGAAGCCGATCTAGGTGTGAGGCAGGTGCACCGGCCCAGAGGGCAGAGCAGTACTCCATCAAGCTGTGGATGAAAGCTTTGCATGTGGTGAGGAGTTCAGTAGTGCCAAGGAGAGGAGTGAGGAGTTTCCGACTTCCTTCCTGGAGGTTCCAGCAGAGTCCATGTGTTTTATACCTCTCCCAACCCCCCCCCCCTTCCCACTCCTCCTACCCCCAAGCCCTCTCCCTCCCACAGATCTCCCGATGTCCCTGCTCTCAAATGTTGTGTTTGTGTGCTTCCCCTTCTCTCCCCATCTTGTCTCCCGCTCCCCATATTATATACTTTGTTTGTCTGTTTGATTTGTTTGTGTGATAAATGTTAGCTCTTTCACGAGCCTTGATTCTGCATACAAAAAAAAAAAAAAATCATTGATAAGATTAGTAAAAGCACAGGGCCCAAAACACTACCTTGACGAACTCCAGCCTGAACAGGAAGGGTAGATTCGAGAATTCCATTCAGAGCCACACGTTGACCACGACAGGAGAGGACGTCAGCGAGCTATGCTGCAGATGAAAGGATTGCATGAGGTTTCTTTGGATACCATAGGAGGAGAGTTTGGCAAGCAAGGCGGGATGCCAGACCGTATCGAAGGCACGATATATGTCAAGGGAGACAGCTCTGATTTCCTGTTTGGCGTTGAGAACCTCCATCCATTGTTGAGACAGCAGAAACAGCATGTCTGGAGTAGAATGACCTGGTCTGAATCAAAATTGATGATTAGAGATCAAGCCATTGGAGAAGAGGAAGGATTTGATGTCAGAAGTGATGATGGATTCCATGACTTTGCTGATTATTCGGAGCAGGCTGATTGGTCTGTAGTTGCAAGGATCTGTTTTGCACCTTTTTTTGTGTAATGCGGTAATGTTGGCTGATTTCCAAGCAGATGGTAGATGACCTTGAGCAAAAGAGATGGTGAAAAGAACAGTGAGAGGGTGAGATAGAGCGGCAGAGCAGGATTTTAGGACCAGTGGGCTGATGCCATCTGGTCCAGTTGCAGAATCAGAGTCAAAGTTTGACCGAAACTTCTCCACCTTGTCAGGAGAGAAGGACACAGAGTCCAGGAGCAGGTGGGTACGACTGGGTAAGGTTGGTACAGAGAATGTTGAGTTTGGGACACAATATTTTGAAACAAATGCAGAGTTGAGGCATTAAGCTTTTTCATGTGTGGATGCAGTTGTGTAGCCATTTGAGGCAAGGGAGGGGATGGAGGGGGAACAAACACCAGAAACAGATTTGATCAGACACCACCAGGATTTGGATGAGGGAGACAGGTTTGAGAGTAGAGAGATATTGTTTCCTGGCTCTCCTTGGGTAGACAGATACTTGTTCCGAGCATTGTTAAAGGAATGAACATTACCTTCAGTTGGATTAGCCTTCCATGAGGCGAAGGTAAGTTGTTTCAGGGCAACTGCCTCACCACAAGATTCAGTGTACCATGGATGAGAGGAAGGGTATGACAACTGAAGAACGAGATGGGATAAATCTGTGCATGAGAGAGAGCAATTTTCTTTGGAAGAATTCACAGGATAAGTTGATGTCAGAGGCCGTAGAGATGGGAGACCAGTCCAGATGATTGATGGCTGCTTGAAGACCGTGCCAGTCGGCCTGAGTGAAATGCCAGACTCGTCGACGCTGAGGAGGCTCTCTGATAATGGCCAGAGAGATGTCCGCTTTAACAAGTACATGATCAGATGAACCGATTCACAGAAGAAGAGCAGCAGTCATTTGCAGGGAAGTTTGTCATAACCAAGTATAGAAGAGAAGATGCTCCGTTGGCTGAGATCCGGGTCAGGAAATTGACAGATTGTATCAGTCCCAATGAGTCGCAGAAATCCTTTGCTGAGGTGCCATGGCTGATATGAGAGGTACCACACCCAGACAGCTGGAAAGTTTCGGTTGTAGTTAAGTTTCGTCGAAATCGTGTGTGCTATCAGTGAAGAAAGCAAATACCTATTATGGGGGGTCAAACCCCCACAGACCTCCTAAGACCCCAATTTTTTTTTATGCCGTGAACAAACTTTGGTACATCACGAGTGGTGAAGGTTGTGGTCAAGTTTCATCGAAATTACGTGTAGTTTCAGAGAGGAGAGCAAATACCTATTTTGGGGGGTTCAAACACTCCCACACCCCGTAGATCCCCCTAATAAGTGCAGATTTTGATGCGAACAATACACCTTTATTAGGCATGTGATGAAGCCTTTGGCAAAGTTTCATTGAAATCGTGTGTTTGGTTCAAGTGATGATGACTGAAGTCTTTCACTCACTCACTCACTCACTCATTGACTGACTTACCTGTAGACACTCCTCAATCACATTATCTCACCGGACTAAAGTCGCCGGACTAAAGATGATTTAGTCCGTCTCTCTGGACTAAATAAAAAACCACTCTGTGTCGATTTTTTTGGTTAAATTTCTTTAGTTTGTCATCTTCCCAGTCCCCCCACATGAATAATACACCGCATTCCACGAGTTTTCAATCATTTTTTTTACGACAAAAATCAGTAAAGCATTGACAAATGACAATATTGAAAGTGGAACCGTAACCGCATGCCCAGAAGGCGGGCTGCGAGGTGTGAATACTTTCTGAAGGCCTTGTATACCATCTACGGTAAAATGGTGGTGTAACGTCGGGTGGTGGAGGCTCAATTTGTCTTTAAAGATATGCAAAATATCCTTCTTGTGAAATTATATTTGGCATTAACATTATTCATGTCTGTTCCCCATAATTTTAAAAGTGAATGTTGAGCTCTGCTTGCGTGCACAGCTTTTCAAATGCAGGTTGGGAAGTGGCCGCTGGAAATAGGAGACAGACGAATACACGGACAGACACCACGGTTCGCAATATATAATAGATGACTTGCCTTCCAAGAAACTTCAACAAAGACCCCATTCGGCCCATCATAGTCAGGGCCCTTAGGGATATTTTGAGGCCATTTGGTTCAAATTCTTCCAAAAGCACCAAATTTGGCCCAGATGTTGCCCATGCCATACTCTTTCGATTTTTGACTGGCGCCAAGACGGACACCCCCCCCCCCCCCGGGGGCCCCATATTGGCAAAATACTAAATGGCCGCCGCCCGGATTAGAGGAAAATCAGTTAAATAACCAAAAGGGTTGGAATCATGTATGATACCACTTTTCAGAGGTTTTCGAGGTCGAGGAATCCAATTATGATGTTATTTTGCTGATTCGAGGTCAAGGTCAACCCTCAAGGTCATCTTAAAGGTCATTTTTGAGTCAAACATGTCGGTTTTTGAGTTTTTGTCAAGATTTACGCGAGGTTCACCATTTTATGTTTCTGGGTTGGGTAATCGAACTCTGACCTTATTTTTGACAATTAGAGGAAATATTTACATGTCTATTTCCTAATTTTCAGGGACATGCAGTTCATCAGTCTAATTACAAAAGGTACGGATTTTGATGTTTTATGAACTGTATGCCATATCCTTGTGTTTAATTTTTGTGCGATCATGATCCGGGTTCATGTATACATGTCCATTTTTTGTCTGTGACCATTTAAAAAAAAATAAAGAAAAAAAAAAAGTCATAAGTATGACGTCATAGGTCATGTGACCTGGCGGCCATATTGGATTTTATGAAAACCTTAAAAATGAATCCCTGCCTTCATTTTTCGATCGATTCATTTTGAACTTTGACCACTTATAGTACGCCATGTGATTGGATGCATATCCTAATTATGACGTCATAGGCCAGGTGACATGGCGGGATGGACCGGTATGGTCCCCGGATCATATCGCCCTTGGCACCCGTCAAAAATCGAAAGAGTATGGCATGGGCAACATCTGCACCAAATTTGATGCTTTTGGAAGAATTTGAACCAAAATATCCCTAAGGGCCCTGACTATCAGGCCTGTGCGTGCAATGGCTGTTAACCTATGACAGTTTGTCCATGCTCTATCCTTTTTCAATGTTGAGCATCAAGTAAGGAAGCAACACACACCATTTTAAAGTCTTTGATATAACTAATGACTAACTGGGATTTGTTTGAACTGCCAACCTCCTCGACTCGGAGTGGACGCTTCAACTTTAACAAATCATGTCATCAAGTTCACCGAGCATTAAATTTGTTTATTTTGGACCGCCAAAGTTTATTAAATGTTATTTTTAGGTTAGAATGTAAATGAAGATTTTTCTTACCTAAATGATCGCCATGCACTGCAACCTTTGTTTAAAGACTTTCAGTATAGGCTACTGTTATTAACAACGCTGACATGGTTTGTTCAACTTTGTGATAATCCTCAGGTCGTATATTAATGCACTGTTAAAAACTGCGATTCCATGCTGTATTTGGTGCGTTTAAAAAGTATCTCGTTTGATATCGTGCTCTTCTTCTGCGTGAATGTTGAGCTCTGCCTGGGTGTGCAGCTTTTCAAAAGCAGCACAGGAAGCGGCCGCCAGAAATGGGAGACCAACAAACGCACGAACAGACAGCATGGTTGTCATTATATAATAGATTGCAATGGGTAATTTTTAAATTGAAATTAAATCGTATCTTCCTTCATGAATGAAAAATGTCAGCTATTGCAGATTCCATTTATTCCCTTATGCAATTGTGTAATAATACCCTGAAGTGCATGTACAATATTAGATGGCAATATTTATGAGCACTCTATGTAGATGTGCACATTATGTGGCAAATTGTGTTCAGTAAGGAATCTCAATCTCACTAAACGCTGTTCACAATGTGAAACATGGGATGGTTTGTCTGAATGTTTATTTTTATTTATTTATATATTTTTTGTCATACAAGATCGAGGCTCGTGAAAGAGCTAACATTAACCACACAAAAAGTCAAAGTGACACAGAAAACATATAATAAGGGGAGCGGTAGACAAGATGGGGAGAGAGGGGGAAGGACACAAACACAACATTTGAGAGCAGGGACATCGAGAGAACTGTGGGAGGGAGAGGGCTTGGGGGGAGGTGGGAGAGGTATAAAACGTATGGACACTGCAAGGACTTCCAGGAAAGAAGTTGGAATTTTGAAAAAGTGGATCTTGGGTGAATTAGCAGTGGTAGAAAAGATCAAGGTTTTGGATGGGGGAAGATAAGAGATGGTGGTGAACAGCTGTTTTAAAGACCTGGAGGGAGGAGTGGGATGGAAGAGAGTGGGGGAGTTTGTTCCAGAGGCGGGAGAAAAGAGGAATGGAAGCGTGAAGGTGAGCAGAGAGTCTTGATGTTGGCAGTTTAACCATAAGAGGGTTGCTAGCAGATCTTGTGCGACCTGTAGGAATATTGGGGGAACAGAGCACAAAGAGAGCTGGGGGAGCAAGGCCGGAGAGGAGTCGGTAGAAGGCAGAAAGACCACCAACCTACCTGCGGCGAGTGAGTGAAAGGCCCTCGGAGTTAGCTTCATCGCGGGAGATTCCAATGATTCTGAAAACTTTGGTTTTAACAGCGTGAAGCCGAGCCAGGTGTGAGGCAGGAGCACCAGCCCAGAGGGGAGAGCAGTATTCCATTGAGCTGCAGATGAAAGCCTTGTATGTGGTGAGGAGCTCAGGTGTGCCAAGGAAGGACTTCGCACGACGGAGGATGCTCAGTCGGCGACTGGCTTTGGAGGCCAGCTTGGAAATGTGGTTTTCACAGGAAATATCATGGCAGATAGTGAGACCCAAAAGCTTGAGCGACAGAACTTCTTGGAGAGGATTGTTGAGAAAGTAGATGGGAGGGTTGTCCAGTCGATCTTTTCGGAGAGACATAGTAAGAGTGTGAGATTTGTCAGGATTGAAAGACATCTTCCACTTGTTTGACCAGTCTGTGATTTTGTCCAGGTCTGCAGAGAGTGAGGAGGCTGCAGACTGCCGATCTGAGGGATGAGGAATGGAGCGGCAGAGAGTGGAGTCATCAGCAAAGAGATAGAGAGGATTTTCCAGAGAGTCGGAGAGATCATTGATGAAGACCAGAAAAGCACAGCGCCCAGAACACTGCCTTGGGGAACTCCAGCCTGAACAGGAAGGAGAGATGAGAGAAATCCATTCAGAGCCACACGTTGACTACGACCAGAGAGGACGTCCGCAAGCCATGCGTGGAGATTTCCATGGATACCAATGGATTTCCATTGATTCCATGCATACTATGTTTCAAATGCATATTAGTCCAAACAGATTACAGACCAGACTCGAAAACTGCAAGCTTCGACAAACCAACTTATCCACAACCTGGATAGATTGCAAAAAAGCCTTTGATAGTGTCCCACATTCACGGATTCTAAAATGCATACTATTTTAATCCTAATATAGTTACACTGATAGAGAAAGCAATGACCCTCTGGAATACAACGCTGATACTACCTCACTTGGAAGGAAAAATTGAAATCCTCGGAGTAAAGCTTTGACGTGGTATTGAACAAAGTGACAGCCCTCCAACCCCCCCCCCCCCACCTCCCTCTCTGCAAAGTCTATTTTTGTTTTATTAATTAATCAATCAATCAATTAATCGATTAATTATTTAATTATTCGATTAATGACTAAAAAATTTTTTTCTTTAAGTTACAGATTCTGATGAAATGGTGGTGGTTTATGTGTTCTATGACCGAATTGATTAATTCATTAATTTTTTTAATGATTATTATTTATTTATTTTCATTATTAATCATTTATTTATTTTCTTTCTCATTTGGCCAATATCTCAGGCACCTTTTGAGCTCGGAAGCTAATATTTGGACATGAGTGACCAAGTGATGTGGCTATCAAGGATATTTTTGATTTATTGATTAATCAATTAATCAATTAATCGATTAATTATTTAATTATTCGATTAATTACTAATTTTTTTTTTTCAGTTACAGATTCTGATGAAATGGTGGTGGTTTATGTGTTCTGTGACCGAATTGATTCATAATTTATTTTTTTAATGATTATTATTTTTTTATTTTCATTACTAATCATTTCTTTATTTTCTTTCTCATTTGGCCAATATCTCAGGCACCTTTTGAGCTGGGAAGCTAATATTTGGACATGACAGTGACCAAGTGATGTGGCTATCAAGGATATTTTTGATTTATTGATTAATCATTTAATCGATTCATTACTTATTGATTAATTGATTAATCAATTAATTATTTATTTTTTTATTAATGACTTATTTAATTAAATTTCTAATAGATACATCTTCGGATGAAGCACTGGTGGTTTAGTTATGCTATTAGTCAATTGATTAAGAAAATATTTTGTGATCTTTTATTGATTTTAATTATACAATTAATCAATCAATGAGTGTACACCTCTCCCTCCCAATGCAGCCTCTGTGAGCTGCACTGCGGTATTGCCAGGTGCCCGAGGCGCCCCGGCAATGCCGCGCTGTAGGATATTTAATTATTTGGCATGGGGGCGGTGTACTTTGAATGTATCTGTTCTTGTTCAGCTTTCTTTTTGACGAGCTGTCTCTTCGACTTCTTCGACTTCCTCTGCTCTCGCAATTCAGTCTCCTCTCGGATCCGCTTCATTTCTGGAGTGGATGTTGCTACCATGGTCTTCCCTCTTTTCCTACCTCTGTTGGATACCTTTCTCTCTGGGGCCTGCAAGACAAACAAGGGTATGTATTATTCTATTAGCACTAAATGATTCTACTACAAACTACACGGGTGGATCCAAACTTCTGAAAAAGAGGGGTCTGAAGATGAAATTTGCAACCACCTGTTCATTTTCCTGGACAAATTCTCAAAAATATAAGGGGCATATGCCCCTTACGATCTCCTCTAAATCCGATATTGAAAAATGCTATTAAGAGATTTGGAGATTTACATAGGAGGTCATACCTTTGGGTAACCTTGGATCTTCTCGGGTGTAATGAAAGTTTCATCACTACTGCCATTCATGGAACTTCCAGGCAGTGGCTCAGGTCGGGATGTTGCATCTACTACTTCCTGGGGTGTTGCTGCTCCTTGAACATTCTGACTTGGTTCTGGACGATCGGTCAGTGAAGATGGAAGAAACTCATCCTACCTGAAGACGTTCCTGTTGAATGGCCAGATTACTGTAACATTAAACCCTGAGATAATGTTACTAGGAGTGGCAGCCTTAAGCCAAGCGGCACCAAACAGCTGTCCCATCTGATAGATGGTTATGGTCTTCCCTGGATTTTTCATCATCCAGCTGTTTGCCTCATCATTAAAAAACGTCTTTAGGGGTCCATAGACAGACCTGTCCAAGGGCTGGGTCTTGTGGCTTGTGTGCGGAGGTCGTGTAATGATATGAACGCCATTTTCTTTTCCAAATTCCAGTGTTTCAAATGAAAGCTGGCTTTCGTGATTGTCCATTATGAGAATGATTGGATTTTCCTTGGAGGATTGTGTTGTTTTCACAACATGTTTGATTACATTAATGAACAAGTGTGAGTTCATCCAACCAGATTCGGTGGCCAATCCAAGTGTACCCTCTGAGGCACCGGTCAGAAAGATATCCCTGAAGTTTTTCCTCGGTAAAACCATAACTGGGGGTTAGGCTACCCCAGATGCTGAAACGATTCCACATACAGTTACCAGTTCACCACGTTCACGGGAAGTCACCTGGCCCACCTGCTTCACACCCTTTTCACTTATTACTTTTGGTACTTTGTGAACAGTGGTCAGTCCAGATTCATCCAAATTGAAAATCCCAGCCCCAATGACTTTGGTTGCCAAGATTACACTCTCTTGTAGATCAAAGAATTCGCCAATGGTATGCTGATTGAATGCTGTAGCTCTTGCAAGGGATGTTGCCTCAGGGCTTTGGAGGGATAACGTGGGATTTCGCTTCAGAAAACCAGTTAGCCACTCCTTTCCAGCCAGCTTGTTCTCGGTCCAGGTGGTGGGCACGCACAGAGAGTTTCGGGCTGCCATTTCGTATGCAAGTTGTCTTGTTTGAACGGGCGTCAGTCCATGAAACATCTTTGATGCTGTCTTATGATAGTCAGCAAGGGAAAGTTCTTGTTGTCTAGTAAACACTTGACAATGTATATAATTGGGAGCCATGTAACAATTTTGATCTTTTTGATATTTAGTGACATAACGTTAATAATAATAATAATAATACATTTATTTTATATAGCGCTTTTCAAGAAGCCCAAAGACGCTTTGACAGAGAACAAAAAACAAGTGCAAAAAGACAAAAATCAATAGGTAAATAATCAAAGCAAAAGGAAGGAGAAGGAGAAGAGATAGTCAGGGGTTAAATGCTGTGGGTTAAATGTTGAATGCAGTGTTGAACAAGTGTGTCTTGAGTGATGTTTTGAATGTGGTGAGTGAGGAGGATTCTCTGATGGTGTGAGGTAGTGAGTTCCAGAGGGTGGGAGCAGCGATGGAGAAGGCCCTGTCCCCCCCAGGATCTGAATTTGATCCGGATGGGGGGGGGGTCAGGAGGTTGGTACCAGCAGAGCGGAGGTTGCGGGTGGGAGTGTGTCTGGAGAGGAGGTCAGCCAGGTAGGAAGGGGCCAGGTTATGGAGGGCTTTGTAGGTCAAGAGGAGGATTTTGTACTGGATTCTCTGGACCATGACAAAAGAGAACCATGACAATTACAACTACATGTGGGCAGGGTACAGCCCGAAGTGGAGATCGGTTTCTGAGGTTTGGGACATGGAATGTAGGGACAATGACAGGGAGATCAGGAGAAGTGGTGGAAGTATTGGTCAGAAGAAGAGTGGACATATGTTGTGTGCAAGAGACGAGATGGAAGGGAAGTGGTGTGAGAATGGTGAAGGGTAGGCAGGGACAGAAATACAAGTTTGTGTGGCAAGGGTGCCTGGAGGGCGTGAATGGTGTTGGTGTCCTGTTTTCTGAGGAGTTTGTAGACAGTGTGGTGAGTGTGACTAGAGTGAGTGATAGGTTGATGATGGTGAAAATGATGATTGGAAAGCTCTTGGTGAACGTCATCTCGGGATATGCTCCGCAGGTTGGTCGGAGCGATGAAGAGAAGGACAAGTTCTGGTGTGCGATAGAGAAGCTGATGGAAAACGTGAAAGATGAGGAAGTTGTTGTGGTAGGAGGAGACCTAAATGGACATGTGGGAAGGAGTATGGATGGTTTTGACGGATATGGTGTGAGAAATGGAGAAGGTGAAAGGATTTTGGAGTTTGCTGATGGAGCTGATTTGTTGATTTGTAATACTCAGTTCCAGAAAGAGGATAATAAGCTTGTTACATACACGTCAGGTGGGTCGACGACAACCGTTGACTACCTGATGGTGCGTAGGCGAGATAGGGGGCACCTCCGAGACACAAAGGTGATCCCGGGGGAGGAGGCTGTTTCACAGCACCACTTGGTTGTCTGCGACGTAAGGGTGAAAGGTGCGAGGAGAGCTCAGCGGGTGAAGTACCAACCGAGAATGAAGGTGTGGAGGTTGAAAGAGGTGTCAGTAAGGGAGGCATTAAAAGAGAGGCTGAGTAGGGTTGTGGATGATGTGGTTGAGCTTGAAAGTGGTTGGATGTCAATGAAAGCTAGTCTGTTGGGAGCCGTTGGTGAGGTATGTGGATGGACAAAAGGACCACCGAGGCACTCGGAAACATGGTGGTGGGATGATGAAGTTGGAAAGAGGATTGACGAGAAGAGGAAGAAGTTCAAGGAGTGGCAGAAGGCGAAGGGTACGGGAGCAGAAACAGCAGAGCATGAAAGTTATAAGGCAGCCAGGAAGGCTGCAAAGAAAGAGGTAGCAAAGGCGCAGGAGGCATCTTGGAAAATGTTTGGAGAACGCTTGGATTCGGAAGAGGGTCAGAGAGCGGTATTCAGGATTGCAAAGCAGATAGCGAAAGAGAGGTGTGATGTGATGGGGGTGAGCTGCTTGAAGGATGAAGTGGGACAAATCGTTGTCGACCCAGATGGAATTAAAGGAAGATGGAAAAGATATATGGAAATGCTGTTGAATACAGAGAATGAATGGGATGGCAACATAGAGAGTAACCCAGTGTTAAGACCAGCAGAGAAGATAACTGAGAAGGAAGTTGAGGAAGCGATAAAAGCAATGAAGGGTAGAAAAGCGGGAGGGCCGACGGGAGTTGTGGGAGATACGTTGAAGGCAGCAGGAAGTTGGGGTGTGAAGGGAATGACAGAGATCTGTAATCTGGTGGTGAAAGAAGGCCGCATTCCAGTGGCTTGGGAACTGAGTACCCTCGTCCCTCTATACAAGGGGAAAGGTGACCCTCTGGAGTGTGGCTCGTGCCGAGCGATAAAGTTATTGGAGCATGGAATGAAGGTATTGGAAAGGGTGTTGGAGAGGAGGATAAGGAAGAAAGTGAAGATCGACGAAATGCAGTTTGGATTTATGCCAGGAAGAGGAACGACAGACGCGCTTTTCATTGTGAGGCAGTTGCAGGAGAAGTACATGGAGAAGAGGAAGAAGTTGTTTCTTGGGTTTGTTGATCTGGAGAAAGCATTCGATCGGGTTCCACGCAAAGTATTGACATGGGCATTGAGGAAGTTAGGAGTGGAGGAATGGTTGATCAGAGTAGTGATGGCAATGTACAAAAGAGCGCGCACAGTTGTAAGGACGAAGGACGGGAACAGTGGTGAGTTTGAGGTGAAGGTGGGAGTGCATCAGGGGTCGGTACTAAGTCCACTACTATTTGTAGCTGTGATGGAGGTGCTGGCTCAGAACGTAAAGGAGGGTTTACCATGGGAGTTGTTGTATGCAGATGATCTGGTGTTGATTGCGGAAAGTATGGATGGACTGAAGGAAAAGATGAACATGTGGAAGGAATGTATGGAGACAAAAGGTCTGAAGGTGAATATCGGAAAGACGAAGGTGATGGCAAGTGGTAAAGCATGTGGTGAGGTGGAAAGAACTGGGAAGTGGCCCTGTGCTGTGTGTAGGAAGGGTGTCGGAGTGAACTCCATTCAGTGTACAATGTGCGCTGGGTGGGTTCATCAAAAATGTAGTGGTCTGAGAAGGTCATTAACCAGTGTGGCAGCTACATTCAAATGTAAGGTGTGCACAGAAGGAGCTGCAGATGGAGGAAATGTTGAGTTGGATCTTGGAGACGGTGTGAAGCTGGAAGGTGTGAAAACATTTTGCTACCTCGGAGACATGCTGAATGGAGAAGGTGGATCAGACTCGGCAACGGTTGCTCGAGTGAGATGTGCATGGAAGAAGTTTCGGGAATTGAGTGGCGTGCTGATGATGAGGGGAGTGTCGTTGAAGCTGAAGGGAAAGGTGTATGCTGCATGTGTGAGATGTGTTATGATTTATGGGAGCGAGACATGGGTAATGAACGTAGAGCAGCAACGAAGGTTGGAAAGGGTGGAAATGCGAATGGTTCGACGGATGTGCGGAGTATCGTTGAGAGAGAGGAAGACAAATGATGAATTGCGAAAGATGATGGGAATAGAGCCTGTGATTGATGCTATGAAGAGGAACAGGTTGAGATGGTTTGGTCATGTGTTGAGGAAGGATGAAAGTGACTGGTTGAGAAGAGTGATGGAAATGAATGTAGAAGGAAGTAGAAGACGGGGAAGACCGAGAAAGACTTGGCTAAAGATGGTGGAAGAAGAAATGCGGGCAAGGGGGTTAACAAGGAGAGATGCAGAAAATAGGGCAAAATGGAGAAGATTGTCATGGGGACCGCAAGGCTAACCCCCGCTTTAGCAGGGAAAATGGCCTTTTAAAATGCATGTTGTTGTTGTTGTATTCTCTGGGGGATGGGGAGCCAGTGAAGCTTGTAAAGGACGGGGTTGATGTGGTCAAGGGTCCGGGAATGGGTGAGTAGACGGGCAGCGGAGTTCTGAATGTATTGGAGTTTATTGGTGATTATTGAGGGTGAACCATAGAGGAGGCTGTTGCAGTAGTCCAGACGGGAGGTATGAAGGCGTGGATGAGGGTTTCTGCAGCCGTGGAGGAGAGGGATGGACGGAGACGGGCGATGTTTTTCAGGTGAAAGAAGGCTGTCTTTGTGATCTGTTTAGTGTATTTGTCGAATGAGAGGGTTTGGTCAAAGATGATGCCAAGATTCCGGATGTGAGGGGAGGTGGATACTGGGAAACCGTCGATGTTGAGGGCAAAGTTATGGGTGGATTTGGTGAGCGTTTTATTGGCCAATGATGATTATTTCAGATTTATCATAGTTAAGTTTGAGGAAGTTGATTTGAAGCCAGGATTTTATTTCAGTGATGCAGTTTGTCAGGATAGAGTGGGTGGCGGTGGAGATGAAAAGCTGGATGTTATCGGCGAAGCAGTGGAATTGGAGACCATGACGGCGGATTAAGTGACCGAGGGGGGACAGGTACAGGATGAAGAGGAGGGGGCCAAGAACTGAACCTTGGGGGACACCTTGGGGGAGGGGAGCAGTGGGGGATTTGCAGTTATTGATGGAGATGAATTGGCGTCTGTCAGAGAGGTATGATTTGATCCAAGAGAGGGCAGTGCCGGTAATGTTAAAGGTGGTTTCAAGTCGGGTGAGGAGGATGGTGTGATTGATGGTGTCAAAGGCGGCGCTGAGGTTGAGGAGGATGAGAATGTTGAGGTTGCCAGCGTCAGAGGAGAGGAGAAGGTCGTTGGTGATTTTGAGGAGAGCAGTTTCAGTACTGTGGTTGGAGCGGAATAACGTTGAAGAGTACTCTTTGATATGCCCTTGTCTTTTGCCACTTTTCGGATTCCCAGGCCATGTTCAACGACATCCTTCACGGCATCCAGCATTGCTTCTGAAGGCACGAGACCTGCATCAGTGTTTCTTTTATAGGTCCTAGGCATTGTTGTTGTTCGCCTCTGTAAAAAAGAAAGAACTTCCTTTGATATTTCTGAGAATATTCAAATTCTTTTCAAGATGTGAACTAAATGTAAACCTGTGTGGAGATGTGGGACACCTATGGGGAGAACTGGGACAACATGTCCCAGTTCTCCCCATGTATAGTCTATACAACATATAGTAGCTCACTCCAAAATGCCTAATGTAAACATCATATAACTCCTACCTAAACACACTAACCCAGATAGCAATACAATAGAGGCATCATTCATCATTTAGCTGTTTTGCTTAACAAGCACTTGAAGGAACTGCGCTCCAACGCGAGTCGAAAGAATTGACGCGACCAAAGACGGAATTCGTCCGAGTTGCTTTATTGAAACAAAACAGCTCAGGTATTCTGACAAGCCCGTTTATCGGGCAGCAATATATATACACATTTATGTCGGGAAGTTTGCCCGGCAAAAGCTATACCGGGCATGCCCGGGTGTCAAGGGCGAGCCTTGGAAAGGCGAGTCTGGACCTGCCCGGGCGTGTTTGGCTGCGGCCTGGCAAGTCGAGGCTGGGCGTGCCCGGGCGCTCTGGACGAGCCCTGGAAAGGCGATAGCGGGCATGCCCGGACGCTCTGGGCGAGCCCTGGAAAGGCGATAGCGGGCATGCCCGGACGCTCTGGGCGAGCCCTGAAAAGGCGATAGCGGGCATGCCCGGACGCTCTGGGCGAGCCCTGGAAAGGCGAGAGCGGGCATGCCCGGACACTCTGGGCGAGCCCTGGAAAGGCGATAGTGGGCATGCCCGGACGCTCTGGGCGAGCCCTGGAAAGGCGATAGCGGGCATGCCCGGACGCTCTGGGCGAGCCCTGAAAAGGCGAGAGCGGGCATGCTCGGGAAAGACGAGACCGGGCGTGCCCGGGAGGTTCGGGCGTGCCCGGGAACAGTGAGTCCGGCATGCCCGGGAGAGGCGCGTCTGGCCGTGTTCTGGCCGGTGCAAGGCGATTGTGTGCATCCAGCGGTAACTGCTACACACGCCCCTCCAGAATCGACCTGCACCGGCAGGGTCAATTTAAGGGGGGTCCGGATGACCCGGCCGAAGCGACCCCTGGAGGGTCATGGGGAGGGGTCCGACATGGTGGTGGGTGGTCGAGCGGGGGGAACTGTGGACGGGGGTGGCCTCGCCGTGGAGGAAGGGCCAACCGTGGTGGTCGGTCGATGTCCATGTGCGCCGGTTTGAGGCGGTCCACAGAAATCCGGTCCGGCCGGCCGCCGAAGTCGACGATGAAAGACTTGTCGCCCCGTCGCAGGACCCGGAAGGGCCCGTCGTACGGCGGCCGGAGTGGCCCCCGGTGCGCGTCATGACGCACAAAGACGTACTTCGCTGTGCGAAGCGCCGGGGGGACGTAGGACTGGGGGCCACCGTGGCGGGACGTCGGCACGGGGGCAAATCGTCGGGCGGCCTCCTGGAGGTCCGAGCGCTGGCGAGCGGCGGACCAGGGACTGGTAGCGTCGGGCACGAATTCGCCCAGGACGCGGAGCGGCTGGCCGTAGACGAGCTCGGCGGCGGACGCCTGGAGGTCTTCCTTGGGGGCCGTGCGAAGGCCCAAAAGGACCCACGGCAGCCGGTCAGCCCAACCGTCGTCCTGAAGGCCGGCCATGAGTGCGGCCTTCATGGAGCGGTGAAACCGCTCGCACAACCCGTTGGCTTGGGGGTGGTAGGCCGTGGTGCGGTGCAGCGTGACCCCCAACGAACGGGCGACCGCGCCGCAAAGCTCAGACGTGAACTATGGGCCGCGGTCGGACAAGATGTCCGCTGGTGCACCGAAGCGCGCGACACAGGTGGCGATGAACGCCTGTGCCACGTCGGCGGTGGTGGTGCAGGCGAGGGGCACGGCCTCCGGCCACCTGGTGGTCCTGTCCACCATGGTGAGCAGGTGGGTGAACCCCCGCGAGGGGGGCAGGGGACCCACCAGGTCCACGTGGACGTGGTCGAAACACCGTTCAGGCACGGCGAAAGGTGCCAGCGGGGCCTGGGTGTGGCGGTGGACCTTGACCCGCTGGCAGGCCGTGCAGGCGTTGGCCCAGTCGCGGATGTTTCGTCGAAGGCCATGCCAGACGAAACGCGCCGACACCAGCTTCTGAGAAGCTTTCCGGCCCGGGTGAGAAAGGCCGTGGATGGAGGCGAAGATGCGGCGCTGCCAGGAAACGGGCACGATGGGGCGAGGCTGGCCCTGGGAGACGTCGCAGAGCAGGACGGTGCCCGCGAAGGGAATGTCGGCCAGGCGGAGGCCCGTGTCCACCGCACGGAGTGCCTGCACCGAGGCGTCGGTGGTCTGGTTGGCCGCCATGAGCGCGAAGTCCACGCCGAGGTGGACCGCGTTCGCGCTGGCCCGAGAAAGACAGTCGGCCACGGCGTTGTCTTTGCCGGCGACGTGCCGGATGTCCGTGGTGAACTCCGACACGGCGGAGAGGTGGCGCTGCTGGCGGGCCGACCATGGCTCCTTTACCTTAGCCATTGCGTAGACCAACGGCTTGTGGTCGACGAAAGCCGTGAACGGGTGGCCCTCCAGGAGGTGTCGGAAATGGCGAACGGCCAGGAATAGCCCGAGCAGCTCGCGGTCGAACGTGCTGTAGTTTAATTCGTTCGGCCGGAGTTGCCGGCTGAAAAAAGCGAGTGGCTGCCAAACCCCGTCCACCCATTGCTCATGGACGGTGCCCACCGCGTAGTTGGAGGCGTCCGTAGTGAGGGCGATGGGCGCGTTGAGCACCGGGTGAGCCAGCAGTGTTGCGTCGGCGAGGGCCCGTTCGGCGCTGGCGAAGGCCGCGTCCATGGCTGCGGACCAAACAATGTCATGCTTGGCCGGCTTGCCCCAGAGGGCCTCGTAAAGGGGCCGCATGAGCTGAGCAGCGCGGGGCACGAATCGGTGATAAAAATTCACCATGCCGAGGAACTCTTGGAGGGCCTTGATGGAACGGGGACGCGGGAACGTGGTGATGGCCTCGACCTTGGTCGGCAGCGGCACGGCCCCGGTCTTGGTGATGCGGTGGCCCAAAAAGTCAACGGTCGTCGCGCCGAAGTGGCATTTGACCGGGTTGACAATTAAGCCGTGCTCGCTGAGGCGACCGAACAGTGTTCGGAGGTGGAGGAGGTGCTCGGCGCGGGGCGTGCTGGCGACGAGGATATCGTCCAGATAGACGAAAAGAAACGGCAGGTTGCGCAGCATGCCGTCCATCAAGCGCTGGAATGCCTGGGCCGCGTTCTTGAAGCCAAACGGCATCCGCAAAAATTCGAACAGGCCGAACGGCGTGATGACGGCCATCTTCGGGACGTCGGCCGCCCGGACAGGTACCTGGTGGTAGCCCCGTATCAGGTCAATTTTCGAAAAGATGACCCGTCCTGCCAAACGGGCGGAAAAGTCCTGAATATGCGGGATCGGGTACCTGTCGGGGGTGGTAGCGTCGTTGAGACGGCGGTAGTCGCCACACGGGCGCCATCCACCCCCCGGCTTTGGCACGATGTGCAGTGGCGAGGCCCACGCGCTATCGGAGCGCCGCACGATGCCGAGGTGCTCTAACGCGTCGAACTCGGTCTTCGCCACGGCGAGCTTGGCCGGGTCGAGGCGGCGGGCCCTGGCGTAGACCGGCGGGCCCGTAGTGGGTATCTGGTGCTCGATCCCGTGCCACACCGCGACGGCCGAAAACGTCGGCCGCGTGAGGGCCGGGAATTCCACGAGCAGGCGAGCGAACTTGTTCGCTGCCGGGAGGGCGCACGCCAGTTCGGTCGGCGCGGAGCTGCTCATCGTGCACGCCAGGGAGCTGAAGGTCTCGGCGTTGACAAGGCGACGACGTTTGACGTCGACCAGCAGCCCGTGCGCGCAGAGGAAGTCGGTGCCCAGCAAAGCCATGGGGACGCAGGTGGTCACAAAAGTCCATTGAAAACGCTGGCTGCCGAAGCAGAGGGTGACGACGCGTAGGCCGAAAGTGCGTATGGCCGAGCCATTAGCAGCGACAAAAGAGGGGCCGCAAACGGCGTCCTACCTGTCCTGCTCGGAGGCGGGTATGACGCTCAGTTGGGCGCCGGTGTCACACAGGAAACGCCGCCCAGACGCTTTGTCCCGAATAAACAGCAAGTTGCCCGAGTGGCCGGCGCTCATGGCTGGGAATGAACGCCGGCCCGGCCGTTTCCCGACCTGCCGAAAGTGCACGGGGGCCGGCACGTCCGAGCCTTGTGTCCGAA
Source organism: Myxine glutinosa (assembly GCF_964187855.1). Taxonomy (NCBI): domain Eukaryota; kingdom Metazoa; phylum Chordata; class Myxini; order Myxiniformes; family Myxinidae; genus Myxine; species Myxine glutinosa. The sequence continues at coordinate 691,862 of NC_136272.1, read as the reverse complement.
CCTGGCGTGGTAATAACACCATTCCCGGTCAGGTGGAGGCCCCGGCCGTGGTGTTGGAAGCGGGCGGTGCGGCGTGGCAGCCGCCAGTTGCACCGGCAGTTCGGCCTCCAACCGCGCAGGGCGCTCGGGCGTCGCCTCGGACGGCGGCGGGCTCCAGGTATCTGCGCCAATGTGCTGGCCCGCCGAGGAGATCTTATCGGCTTCCCTGGCGAGGGCGCGGGAATCCGTGATCAACATGCCAGCCAGGGCGAGGCGTACCGGGTGAGGCAGCTGGCGAAGGAACAGCTCGCGGAACAGAAAATCCGGAGAGTGCTCACCGAGCAACGAGAGCATATAGTCCATGCGCTCGGACGGGCGCGTGTCGCCGAGCTCGGGCAGAGCGAGCAGGCGCCGTGCACGTGCTGCCGATGAGAGGGCGAAAGCGTCGAGGAGGAGTGTCTTCAGCGCGTCATACTTGTCGGCAGCCGGCGGGTGCTCGAGGAGGCTCAAGGCGCGGGCCACGGTGGCGGAACCGAGCGCCGCCACAACATGGTGGAAGCGGGTGTCGTCCGCGGTGATGCCTCGCAGGGCGAACTGAGAGTCCGCCTGAGCGAACCAAACAGCCGCGTGAGCCTCCCAGAAGGTAGGCAGTTTAAGCGTCACTGCCGTATCCATGTCGGTAGGTCACCAATGAAGGAACTGCGCTCCAACGCGAGTCGAAAGAATTGACGCGACCAAAGACGGAATTCGTCCGAGTTGCTTTATTGAAACAAAACAGCTCAGGTATTCTGACAAGCCCGTTTATCGGGCAGCAATATATATACACATTTATGTCGGGAAGTTTGCCCGGCAAAAGCTATACCGGACATGCCCGGGTGTCAAGGGCGAGCCTTGGAAAGGCGAGTCTGGACCTGCCCGGGTGTGTTTGGCTGCGGCCTGGCAAGTCGAGGCTGGGCGTGCCCGGGCGCTCTGGACGAGCACTGGAAAGGTGAGAGCGGGCATGCCCGGACGCTCTGGGTGAGCCATGGAAAGGCGATAGCGGGCATGCCCGGACGCTTTGGGCGAGCCCTGGAAAGGCGAGAGCGGGCATGCCCGGGAAAGACGAGACCGGGCGTGCCCGGGAGGTTCGGGCGTGCCCGGGAACAGTGAGTCCTGGCATGCCCGGGAGAGGCGCGTCTGGCCGTGTTCTGGCCGGTGCAAGGCGATTGTGTGCATCCAGCGGTAACCGCTACACACTTAACAATAACATCATGACAAGTTTTTTTTAAATAATTTTTTTAAAATTGATATCACTGTACTTGCCTAACTGATTGCAGAATTGTCCTGTTAACACCACTGAATTGAAAATATATAGAATGATCATACTCCGTGAAAAGTGTAGCCGCCGTGTCGCCATCTTGGTTAGCAGGACTCGACCGACTCGCTTCGCGGATCTCGTTTGTTTTGAACGTGTCCCGGATTTTAAAAGCCAGACAACTGTTAAAAACATTTACATTTAACAATTTTAGAATTTTACATTTTTACAATTTACAAAATTTACATTTACATTTAGATTACTGTTAAAACAAACATTACATGTACACACGTTGTACACACGGACATGTACATTCTCTCAGATGCTCACTCTGCCAACCATTTGGGCCTACTTAATAAAGTTGATTACATTTCATCACTTTAGTTTGCATTATTTTGATACGTAATAAAAGGACAGCTCATGTTTTCAATTTTGACCAAAAAACAAATCATTGTGAAATAATTCGGACAGACTCTTCGCAAGTTTCATGAAATTGTCCCGAGTTCTTCACGCTCCCAAATTAACAATATTTGTTCTCGAATTTTTTTTTGTGAAAAGGAAAGGTTAAAGGGAAGTGTTGTCGTAACTGTGATAGGTTTCCTATTGAAAAACGATCGCACAAAAGGTGAAAAAACGCAATCGCTTTTCGCTCTGAATTACGTGCAAACGCATGAGGGAAATCACCATCGCGCATCCTCCGTCGTGCGAAGTCCTTCCTTGGCACACCTGAGCTCCTCACCACGTACAAGGCTTTCATCCGCAGCTCAATGGAATACTGCTCTCCCCTCTGGGCTGGTGCTCCTGCCTCACACCTAGCTCGTCTTCACGCTGTTGAAAGTAAAGCATTCAGAATCATTGGAATCTCCCGTGATGAAGCTAACTCCAAGGGCCTCTCACTCACTCACCGCAGGCAGGTTGGTGGTCTTTCCGTCTTCTACCGACTCCTCTCCGGCCTTGCTCCCCCAGCTGTCTCTGTGCTCTGTCCCCCAAATATTCCTACAGGTCGCACAAGATCTGCCAGCAAGCCTCTGATGGTTAAACTGCCGAAATCTCGGCTCTCTGCTCACCTTCACTCCTTCATTCCTCTTTTCTCCCGCCTCTGGAACAAACTCCCTCACTCCCTTCAATCCCACTCCTCCCTCCAGGTCTTTAAAACAGCTGTTCACCACCATCTCTTATCTTCCCCCATCCAAAACCTTGATCTTTTCTACCCCCACTAATTCACCCCAGATCCACCTTGTTTGTAATTCCAACTTCTTTCCTGGTAGTCCTGGCAGTGTCCATATGTTTTATGCCTCTCCCACCCCCTTTCCCATGCCTCCCCCCCAAAGCCCTCTCCCTCCCACAGATCTCTCTATGTCTCCATGTCTCTCGGTTCCTGCTCTAAAATGTTGTGTTGTGTTGTGTTGTGTTGTGTTGTGTTGTGTTGTGTTTGTGTCCTTCCCCCTCTCTCCCCATCTTGTCTACCGCTACCGATGTTATTTGTTCTATGTGTCGGTTTGTCGGTTATGTGTCGGTTTGTCGGTTTGTCTTTCTGTGTGATAAATGTTCGCTCTTTCACGACCCTCGATCTTTTATACAAAAAAAAAAAAAAAAAAAAAAAAAAAAACCAAGATGGCGCCCGGTAGCTGCATCTCCATCTGTGTGGTGTGAATGGCAATGGTCGTTCTATATATTTTCAGTTCAGTGGTTAACACATGGAGAGGAGGAAGCGAAGGGCAGCTGAAAAATACAAGTATTGTATGGGGTGTCCCAGTTCTCCCCTGTCCCAGCTCTCCCCGGTCTCCCCCTGCGGTCGCTTTGCAGGGGACGGTCTCTGGATTTGTTCGATTTTGTTTTAGGTCTGAATCCAGATCCGGCCTACCAGTGAATATAAAACGTAAAATGTTTGAAAGAAATGTTAAATTAAAAAATGTTCTCGTTTAAAATGCAATCGATTTATTTAATAGATTAAATGGCTCTTAAATGTATTTAACTGTTTTATTTTTTTTTCTGGACCCAAGACACTGGTTTTACATGGATTTTGTAAAATGTCCCCGAATTTTCCTTCACTCCCCAATAGATTTCGCTAATCGGGTAAGTTGAGGAAAAATCGCGGGCATCATGTTGTTACCGACACAAGCTGCGGCTATTGCACCGCCATATAAGCCATCAATGATAGCTAAACGAGAGCAAAACGATTAAAAAGCAGAAAATACAAGTTTATAAAGAGCATAAAATGAGTTTTAATAATATCACAAAAACCGAAGCGTATTAAATAAACTGGATATTTCGGATCAATTCATCTCCAGATCATGGGGCCTGTAAATCGATTAATGACTCTTCATGCATGACATTGAATAGAAATCGGATGAAAATGATGAAATTGTGTTTATAGATTGAAAATACGGACGAGGTAATTTAAAAACGGAAATTGGAAATGCTTCCGGGTTGACCCGCAAACGAGTAAGTCCTCAGACCTCAATACCTCGGCGGGAATTATCATCGGTGCACGTGAGTACGGCCCCGTAGGTATGTTCGCCATCAGAGGTAGGTCGCTGTGGGCATGTTCACCGCCAGAGGTAGGTCGCTGTGGGTATGTTCACCGCCAGAGGTAGGTCGCTGTGGGCATGTTCGCCATCAGAGGTAGGTCGCTGTGGGCATGTTCACCGCCAGAGGTAGGTCGCTGTGGGTATGTTCACCGCCAGAGGTAGGTCGCTGTGGGTATGTTCACCGCCAGAGGTAGGTCGCTGTGGGCATGTTCACCGCCAGAAGTAGGTCGCTGTGGGCATGTTTACCGCCCGAGGTAGGTCGCTGTGGGTATGTTCGCCATCAGAGGTAGGTCGCTGTGGGTATGTTCACCGCCAGAGGTAGGTCGCTGTGGGCATGTTCACCGCCAGAGGCAGGTCGCTGTGGGCATGTTTACCGCCCGAGGTAGGTCGCTGTGGGTATGTTCGCCATCAGAGGTAGGTCGCTGTGGGCATGTTCACCGCCAGAGGTAGGTCGCTATGGGCATGTTCACCGCCAGAGGTAGGTCGCTGTGGGTATGTTTACCGCCCGAGGTAGGTCGCTGTGGGTATGTTCGCCATCAGAGGTAGGTCGCTGTGGGCATGTTCACCATCAGAGGTAGGTCGCTGTGGGTATGTTCACCATCGCATCAGAGGTAGGTCGCTGTGGGTATGTTCGCCATCAGAGGTAGGTCGCTGTGTGCATGTTCACCATCAGAGGTAGGGCGCTGTGTGCATGTTCACCGCCAGAGGTAGGTCGCTGTGGGTATGTTCGCCGCTCGAGGTAGGTCGCTGTGGGTATGTTCGTCGCCCAAGGTAGGTCGCTGTGGGTATGTTCGTCGCCCGAGGTAGGTCGCTGTGGGTATGTAGGCCGCCAGAGGTAGGTCGCTGTGGGTATGTTTACCGCCCGAGGTAGGTCGCTGTGGGTATGTTCGCCATCAGAGGTAGGTCGCTGTGTGCATGTTCACCATCAGAGGTAGGTCGCTGTGGGTATGTTCACCATCGCATCAGAGGTAGGTCGCTGTGGGTATGTTCGCCATCAGAGGTAGGTCGCTGTGTGCATGTTCACCATCAGAGGTAGGGCGCTGTGTGCATGTTCACCATCAGAGGTAGGGCGCTGTGTGCATGTTCACCATCAGAGGTCGGTCGCTGTGGGTATGTTCACCATCGCATCAGAGGTAGGTCGCTGTGGGTATGTTCGCCATCAGAGGTAGGTCGCTGTGGGTATGTTCGCCATCAGAGGTAGGCGCTGTGTGCATGTTCACCATCAGAGGTAGGTCGCTGTGGGTATGTTTACCGCCCGAGGTAGGTCGCTGTGGGTATGTTCGCCATCAGAGGTAGGTCGCTGTGTGCATGTTCACCATCAGAGGTAGGTCGCTGTGGGTATGTTCACCATCGCATCAGAGGTAGGTCGCTGTGGGTATGTTCGCCATCAGAGGTAGGTCGCTGTGGATATGTTCGCCATCAGAGGTAGGGCGCTGTGTGCATGTTCACCATCAGAGGTAGGGCGCTGTGTGCATGTTCACCATCAGAGGTAGGGCGCTGTGTGCATGTTCACCATCAGAGGTAGGTCGCTGTGGGTATGTTCACCATCGCATCAGAGGTAGGTCGCTGTGGGTATGTTCGCCATCAGAGGTAGGTCGCTGTGGATATGTTCGCCATCAGAGGTAGGGCGCTGTGTGCATGTTCACCATCAGAGGTAGGGCGCTGTGTGCATGTTCACCATCAGAGGTAGGGCGCTGTGTGCATGTTCACCATCAGAGGTAGGGCGCTGTGGGCATTTTCGCCTTCAGAGGTAGGTCGCTGTGGATATGTTCACCATCGCATCAGAGGTAGGTCGCTGTGGGTATGTTCGTCGCCCAAGGTAGGTCGCTGTGGGTATGTTCGTCGCCCAAGGTAGGTCGCTGTGGGTATGTTCGTCGCCCGAGGTAGGTCGCTGGGGGTATGTAGGCCGCCCGAGGTAGGTCGCTGTGGGTATGTTTACCATCAGAGGTAGGTCGCTGTGGGTATGTTTACCGCCCGAGGTAGGTCGCTGTGGGTATGTTTACCGCCCGAGGTAGGTCGCTGTGGGTATGTTCGCCGTCAGAGGTAGGTCGCTGTGTGCATGTTCACCATCAGAGGTAGGTCGCTGTGGGTATGTTCGCCATCAGAGGTAGGTCGCTGTGTGCATGTTCACCATCAGAGGTAGGGCGCTGTGTGCATGTTCACCATCAGAGGTAGGTCGCTGTGGTTATGTTCGCCGCTCGAGGTAGGTCGCTGTGGGTATGTAGGCCGCCCGAGGTAGGTCGCTGGGGGTATGTAGGCCGCCCGAGGTAGGTCGCTGTGGGTATGTTTACCATCAGAGGTAGGTCGCTGTGGGTAAGTTTACCGCCCGAGGTAGGTCGCTGTGGGTATGTTTACCGCCCGAGGTAGGTCGCTGTGGGTATGTTCACCGCCCGAGGTAGGTCGCTGTGGGTATGTTTACCATCAGAGGTAGGTCGCTGTGGGTAAGTTTACCGCCCGAGATAGGTCGCTGTGGGTATGTTCACCATCAGAGGTAGGTCGCTGTGGGTATGTTCGCAATCAGAGGTAGGTCGCTGTGGGTATGTTCGCCATCAGAGGTAGGTCGCTGTGGGTATGTTCGCCATCAGAGGTAGGTCGCTGTGGGTATGTTCGCAATCAGAGGTAGGTCGCTGTGGGTATGTTCGCCATCAGAGGGAGGTCGCTGTGGGTATGTTCGCCATCAGAGGTAGGTCGCTGTGTGCATGTTCACCATCAGAGGTAGGTCGCTGTGGGCATTTTCGCCATCAGAGGTAGGTCGCTGTGGGCATTTTCGCCATCAGAGGTGGGTCGCTGTGGGCATGTTCACCATCAGAGGTAGGTCGCTGTGGGCATTTTCGCCATCAGAGGTGGGTCGCTGTGGGCATGTTCACCATCAGAGGTAGGTCGCTGTGTGCATGTTCACCATCAGAGGTAGGTCGCTGTGGGTATGTTCGCCATCAGAGGTGGGTCGCTGTGGGCATCTTCGCCATCAGAGGTAGGTCGCTGTGGGCATCTTCGCCATCAGAGGTAGGTCGCTGTGGGCATGTTCGCCATCAGAGGAAGGTCGCTGTGGGTATGTTCACCGCCAGAGGTAGGTCGCTGTGGGTATGTTCACCGCCAGAGGTAGGTCGCTGTGGGTATGTTCACCACCAGAGGTAGGTCGCTGTGGGTATGTTCACCGCCAGAGGTAGGTCGCTGTGGTTATGTTCACCCCCAGAGGTAGGTCGCTGTGGGTATGATCACCGCCAGAGGTAGGTCGCTGTGGGTATGTTCACCACCCGATGTAGGTCGCTGTGGGTATGTTCGCCGCCCGAGGTAGGTCGCTGTGGGTACCCTGTCCGCCGCCTTTGGTAGGTCGCTGTTTGTATGTTCGCCGCTCGAGGTAGGTCGCTGTGGGTATGTTCGTTGCCCAAGGTAGGCCGTTGTGGGTATGTTCGTCGCCCGAGGTAGGTCGCTGTGGGTACGATGGCCGCCCGAGGTAGGTCGCTGTGGGTATGTTTACCGCCTTAGGTAGGTCGCTGTGGGTATGTTTACCGCCCTAGGTAGGTCGCTGTGGGTATGTTTACCATCAGAGGTAGGTCGCTGTGGGTAAGTTTACCACCTGAGGTAGGTCGCTGTGGGTATGTTCGCCATCAGAGGTAGGTCGCTGTGGGCATGTTCACCATCAGAGGTAGGTCGCTGTGGGCATTTTCGCCATCAGAGGTAGGTCGCTGTGGGCATCTTCGCCATCAGAGGTAGGTCGCTGTGGCCATGTTCACCATCAGAGGTAGGTCGCTGTGGGATGTTCACCGCCAGAGGTAGGTCGCTGTGGGATGTTCACCGCCAGAGGTAGGTCGCTGTGGGATGTTCACCGCCAGAGGTAGGTCGCTGTGGGTATGTTCACCGCCAGAGGTAGGTCGCTGTGGGTATGTTCACCGCCAGAGGTAGGTCGCTGTGGGTATGTTCACCGCCAGAGGTAGGTCGCTGCGGGTATGTTCACCGCCAGAGGTAGGTCGCTGTGGGTATGTTCACCGCCAGAGGTAGGTCGCTGTGGGTATGTTCACCGCCAGAGGTAGGTCGCTGTGGGTATGTTCACCGCCAGAGGTAGGTCGCTGTGGGTATGTTCACCGCCAGAGGTAGGTCGCTGTGGGTATGTTCACCGCCAGAGGTAGGTCGCTGTGGGAATGTTCACCATCAGAGGTAGGTCGCTGTGGGAATGTTCACCATCAGAGGTAGGTCGCTGTGGGAATGTTCACCATCAGAGGTAGGTCGCTGTGGGAATGTTCACCATCAGAGGTAGGTCGCTGTGGGAATGTTCACCATCAGAGGTAGGTCGCTGTGGGAATGTTCACCATCAGAGGTAGGTCGCTGTGGGAATGTTCACCATCAGAGGTAGGTCGCTGTGGGTACGCTGTTCGCCGCCTGAGGGAGGTCGCTGTGGGTATGTTCGCCATCAGAGGTAGGTCGCTGTGTGCATGTTCACCATCAGAGGTAGGTCGCTGTGGGCATTTTCGCCATCAGAGGTAGGTCGCTGTGGGCATTTTCGCCATCAGAGGTAGGTCGCTGTGGGTATGTTCGCAATCAGAGGTAGGTCGCTGTGGGTATGTTCGCCATCAGAGGGAGGTCGCTGTGGGTATGTTCGCCATCAGAGGTAGGTCGCTGTGTGCATGTTCACCATCAGAGGTAGGTCGCTGTGGGCATTTTCGCCATCAGAGGTAGGTCGCTGTGGGCATTTTCGCCATCAGAGGTGGGTCGCTGTGGGCATGTTCACCATCAGAGGTAGGTCGCTGTGGGCATTTTCGCCATCAGAGGTGGGTCGCTGTGGGCATGTTCACCATCAGAGGTAGGTCGCTGTGTGCATGTTCACCATCAGAGGTAGGTCGCTGTGGGTATGTTCGCCATCAGAGGTGGGTCGCTGTGGGCATCTTCGCCATCAGAGGTAGGTCGCTGTGGGCATCTTCGCCATCAGAGGTAGGTCGCTGTGGGCATGTTCGCCATCAGAGGAAGGTCGCTGTGGGTATGTTCACCGCCAGAGGTAGGTCGCTGTGGGTATGTTCACCGCCAGAGGTAGGTCGCTGTGGGTATGTTCACCACCAGAGGTAGGTCGCTGTGGGTATGTTCACCGCCAGAGGTAGGTCGCTGTGGTTATGTTCACCCCCAGAGGTAGGTCGCTGTGGGTATGATCACCGCCAGAGGTAGGTCGCTGTGGGTATGTTCACCACCCGATGTAGGTCGCTGTGGGTATGTTCGCCGCCCGAGGTAGGTCGCTGTGGGTACCCTGTCCGCCGCCTTTGGTAGGTCGCTGTTTGTATGTTCGCCGCTCGAGGTAGGTCGCTGTGGGTATGTTCGTTGCCCAAGGTAGGCCTGTTGTGGGTATGTTCGTCGCCCGAGGTAGGTCGCTGTGGGTACGATGGCCGCCCGAGGTAGGTCGCTGTGGGTATGTTTACCGCCTTAGGTAGGTCGCTGTGGGTATGTTTACCGCCCTAGGTAGGTCGCTGTGGGTATGTTTACCATCAGAGGTAGGTCGCTGTGGGTAAGTTTACCACCTGAGGTAGGTCGCTGTGGGTATGTTCGCCATCAGAGGTAGGTCGCTGTGGGCATGTTCACCATCAGAGGTAGGTCGCTGTGGGCATTTTCGCCATCAGAGGTAGGTCGCTGTGGGCATCTTCGCCATCAGAGGTAGGTCGCTGTGGGCATGTTCACCATCAGAGGTAGGTCGCTGTGGGATGTTCACCGCCAGAGGTAGGTCGCTGTGGGATGTTCACCGCCAGAGGTAGGTCGCTGTGGGATGTTCACCGCCAGAGGTAGGTCGCTGTGGGTATGTTCACCGCCAGAGGTAGGTCGCTGTGGGTATGTTCACCGCCAGAGGTAGGTCGCTGTGGGTATGTTCACCGCCAGAGGTAGGTCGCTGCGGGTATGTTCACCGCCAGAGGTAGGTCGCTGTGGGTATGTTCACCGCCAGAGGTAGGTCGCTGTGGGTATGTTCACCGCCAGAGGTAGGTCGCTGTGGGTATGTTCACCGCCAGAGGTAGGTCGCTGTGGGTATGTTCACCGCCAGAGGTAGGTCGCTGTGGGTATGTTCACCGCCAGAGGTAGGTCGCTGTGGGAATGTTCACCATCAGAGGTAGGTCGCTGTGGGAATGTTCACCATCAGAGGTAGGTCGCTGTGGGAATGTTCACCATCAGAGGTAGGTCGCTGTGGGAATGTTCACCATCAGAGGTAGGTCGCTGTGGGAATGTTCACCATCAGAGGTAGGTCGCTGTGGGAATGTTCACCATCAGAGGTAGGTCGCTGTGGGAATGTTCACCATCAGAGGTAGGTCGCTGTGGGTACGCTGTTCGCCGCCTGAGGGAGGTCGCTGTGGGTACGCTCTTCGCCGCCTAAGGGAGGTCGCTGTGGGTACGCTGTTCGCCGCCTGAGGGAGGTCGCTGTGGGTACGCTGTTCGCCGCCTGAGGGAGGTCGCTGTGGGTACGCTGTTCGCCGCCTGAGTGAGGTCGCTGTGGGTACGCTGTTCGCCGCCTGAGTGAGGTCGCTGTGGGTACGCTGTTCGCCGCCTGAGGGAGGTCGCTGTGGGTACGCTGTTCGCCGCCTGAGTGAGGTCGCTGTGGGTATGCTGTTCGCCGCCTGAGGGAGGTCGCTGTGGGTACGCTGTTCGCCGCCTGAGTGAGGTCGCTGTGGGTATGCTGTTCGCCGCCTGAGTGAGGTCGCTGTGGGTACGCTGTTCGCCGCCTGAGGGAGGTCGCTGTGGGTACGCTGTTCGCCGCCTGAGTGAGGTCGCTGTGGGTATGCTGTTCGCCGCCTGAGGGAGGTCGCTGTGGGTACGCTGTTCGCCGCCTGAGTGAGGTCGCTGTGGGTATGCTGTTCGCCGCCCGAGGGAGGTCGCTGTGGGTACGCTGTTCGCCGCCTGAGGGAGGTCGCTGTGGGTACGCTGTTCGCCGTCTGAGGGAGGTCGCTGTGGGTGTGTTTACTGCCAGAGGTAGGTCATTTGTGGGTGTGCTGTTCGCCGCCCAAGGTAGGTCGCTGTGGGTACGCTCTTCGCCGCCTGAGGGAGGTCGCTGTGGGTACGCTGTTCGCCATTTGAGGGAGGTCGCTGTGGGTACGCTCTTCGCCGCCTGAGGGAGGTCGCTGTGGGTACGCTGTTCGCCATCTGAGGGAGGTCGCTGTGGGTATGCTGTTCGCCGCCTGAGGGGGGGGGGGGGGTCGCTGTGGGTATGCTGTTAGCTGCCTGAGGGGGGTCGCTGTGGGTATGCTGTTCGCCGCCTGAGGGGGGTCGCTGTGGGTATGCTGTTTGCTGCCTGAGGGTGGTGGCTGTGGGTACGCTGTTCGCCATCAGAGGTAGGTTGCTGTGGGTGTGTTTACTGCCAGAGGTAGGTTGTTGTGGGTGTGCTGTTCGCTGCCCAAGGTAGGTCATTGTGGGTGTGCTGTTCGCCGCCCAAGGTAGGTCGCTGTGGGTACGCTGTTCGCCGCCTGAGGGAGGTCGCTGTGGGTACGCTGTTCGCTGCCTGAGGGGGATCGCTGTGGGTACGCTGTTCGCCGCTCGCCGCCTGAGGGGGGTCGCTGTGGGTATGCTCTTCGCTGCCTGAGGGGGGTCGCTGTGGGTACGCTGTTCGCCGCCTGAGGGGGGTAGCTGTGGGTATGCTGTTCGCTGCCTGAGGGGGGTCGCTGTGGGTACGCTGTTCGCCATCAGAGGTAGGTTGCTGTGGGTGTGTTTACTGCCAGAGGTAGGTCGCTGTGGGTGCGCTGTTCGCCGTCTGAGGGAGGTCGCTGTGGGTACGCTGTTCGCCGTCTGAGGGAGGTCGCTGTGGGTATGCTGTTCGCCGCCTGAGGGAGGTCGCTGTGGGTACGCTGTTCGCCGCCTGAGGGAGGTCGCTGTGGGTACGCTGTTCGCCGTCTGAGGGAGGTCGCTGTGGGTATGCTGTTCGCCGTCTGAGGGAGGTCGCTGTGGGTATGCTGTTCGCTGCCTGAGGGAGGTCGCTGTGGGTACGCTGTTCGCTGCCTGAGGGGGGTCGCTGTGGGTATGCTGTTCGCTGCCTGAGGGAGGTCGCTGTGGGTATGCTGTTCGCTGCCTGAGGGGGGTCGCTGTGGGTATGCTGTTCGCTGCCTGAGGGGGGTCGCTGTGGGTACGCTGTTCGCCGTCTGAGGGAGGTCGCTGTGGGTACAAGAAAATCTGCTGTGTTTGGTGCTTACTTTGGCAAAACGTGATCTGCTTGTACCGAAGTTGATGTGGTATTGGGGACGGTTTGGAGGAAGAGTTTGGCATGATGTGAATAAACCCGCTTGTTTCTTGTACTTTGTGCTGATTACTGAGTCTACGGACAAAACAAAATGGTCAAAATGGTTAATAAAAACAAAACTGATTTTTTTTTTCTCCCAACGCCACATTTACTTTTGAAAAATTATGTTTTGAAATGTTGTATCTGTTTGATTGATTGCGTTGTATAATCTACCGTGTTCGAACATTGTGTCGTTTCAAATGATTATCGTTCTGCTTTCTGTAGGTTGGATGCTAATGGGGGCTGCAGACCAGTCCTCGGATGGAGCGAGGTGTGATCGCCGACTTTTTGTTGGGGGATTACACCATGATGTCATGGAGCTGGAGATAAAGAAAAGGTTTCGACCATTCGGAGAGGTTGGCTGCATAACATTGAAGACTAGGAGGGATGAGACAGGTAATTATTGATGTTAGCAGTGTTTTAACCTTTGAAGTTGAGTTTGGATATTCAAGGCTATCAATGACGCTCCAAATTGTCCATACATTAGATGGAGAAAGGTAAAAGGTAGTTAATGAGGGCAGAAAATATTCTGGGTAGAGATTGAGGATTTGAGGATGATGTAATGGTGCGCTGCCATCTTGAAGGGCTGGAGGGAAGCCATAGTGTGAATGAAAAGACTGACGAAGGAGATTCCATGTACAAGTGGAACAAAAAACAATTGGTGGTGAGCATGCAACCTGGATTTTGGAAGTATTATAACGATGCAATTGCTGGAATAATGTGTGTTATATGGACGGACTTTGGAGGAATGAAAACAGCAGGTAGGGGACGAGACCGAAAATGTCACAAGGAGGGGTTGCTGGAAGAACTTTTTTTCATGTTGAAGGCTCCAGTCACAGACTATATAGTCCTCATCGAGGCCAAGCTTGAATAAAAGAACGCCATTGACAGAAAAGTGAAGAAAGAGAGAATAGTCTTAAGTTCACAAAGCTCGGAACAAGTGTGTTTAGGGATGTATGACAGGCGGACTAAGGGTCGCACAATGAAGGTTGTAGCGAACTAATGATGTCATAGGTCACGTGGTTTGGTCGCCATATTGCTTGAAGAGAAGAGCCTTAAAAAGCACTAAAAACCCTTTTTCTCCGAAACAGCAGAACGGATCGAGGCCAAACTTTACAAGCATGACCGTATACCCATGACAAACAAAAATCTCAAGGGTACTGACGTAGGTCACATGGTTTGGGAGCTATAATTTTTTTGAAGCATAAACCTTTAATACCTTCCTTCTCCCTTGCTTTTGATCATATCAAGTGGAAGCTTCACACATATGTTCCCCATGTCTGAATGCTAAAATGACGTTTTGGAATTTGCGATAGGTCATCTGGTTTGGCAACGATAAATAATTCAACAGGAATCTTAAAAACCTTGTGTCTACTGAACTGCTGCATTGATCGACGTCAAGTTAGGAGAGATGGTGGTTGGGGAATTCAAATAAAATATTGTGGGAGAAATCAGGAAGAGCAAGGAAAGCAATATTCACAAATGTATAAGGACATATACATTACCATTGTTCCCGACACGATATACCCACCTTTGGATCCTTCTACCAATTACTTAGCACCTCTACGCTAGTAGACCCAGACATCCAAAGAAATGAGAGTGCGGGAAGAAGGATTAAAAAAAAGGTAGTGAGGGGTCTTCTACGAACCCTGGCTGTGATTGTGGTCGCCCCATTGCCTTGTTGTAAGACGTTCTCGTGTATGCATACTTGGACGGAGTGGACACAGATAAAAGAAGAAAGAGCAATCAGAGATTGCAGACCTTTGCCAGGAAATGTTTTTAGTGGTTTTTAAGGCTTTTGTGTTGAAACAAATGTGGCGGCCAAACCACATGACCGATGACATCATCATCATCATCATCATCATTTTATTTTTTTCTCTGCTAAGTTATCCCCAGATGATGCTCAAGAAATTTTATCTTGATCGGATGAAGTTTTGTACTTGTCGAATTATGACGTCATAATGGAGGCACCTATGACATCATTAACATATGTTGTTCCCCAAGGAGAGTTCTTTACAATGAGCCATGTCTAAATCTTTTCCATGCAGCACTTTCGGAGATATAGAGGTGCAAAGTTTTTGGGTTTTTCCAAGATGGTGCCCATATCACATGATCTATGACGTCATAATTATCATTAAAAATTTATACAGGAGGAGGTGCATTTATGTTGAAAATTTCCTGTCAATCAGACCAACGCTTGCAGAGAAAATCATATTTATTCTGTGCAGAAACAGACAGACAGACAGACGGACAAACAAATAAACAGACTCAAATGCAATACTCGCTCCTCTGGTGAAGGTACCAAGCAAACAAACAGACAGACAAAAAAAAAAAAGACACAAGACAGACAGACAAATGAAAAATCACTCGGAGAGCGACACTTGGCAAAACAGAGCAAAGTAGAATGGCACTCGGTAGAGCATCCTTTTGACCTCTAACATAATTAGTGGTTTAATTCACTGACCTGATATGCAAATCGTCTTCAAAGTTTAAGTTAATCGGATGAAAATTGTCAATTTTTGAAAATTTGATATTGTTGATGTTTGGCCTACGCTGATCTCAAAAATTGCTGGCGGTTGAATTCAGTTAGCTGACATGAAAATCCTATTCAAATTTCAAGTCAATCGGATGAAAATTGAGGATTTTATAAATTTGAAAAAAGTGGTTGACCGTTGGCCTACGTTGACCTTTTTGACCTCAAATATATAGGTTTTAGTCAGACCACAAACTCTACCATTTGGTGAAGTTTCGTGAAGATCGGTTTAAAATTGTGAGCTTGTATAAGTGAGTGGACAGACAAACACACACACACACACACACACACACACACACACACACACACGCACACACACACACACACACACACACACACACACACACACAAGCATCACACCCAAGCATCACACCCAAGCATCATACCCAAGCATCACACCCAAGCATCACACCCAAGCATCACACACTCACAGGCACCCTCACAGGCATCCTCACAGGCACCCTCACAGGCACACTCACAAGCACACTCGCAAGCATCACACACGCAAGCATGCAGACACGCAAGCACAAACGCGCGCAAGCACAAACGTGCGCAAGCACAAACGCACGCACGCACGCGCAAGCACAAACGCACGCACGCGCAAGCACAAACGCACGCACGCGCAAGCACAAACGCACGCACTCGCAAGCACAAACGCACACACGCGCAAGCACAAACGCGCGCAAGCACAAACGCACGTGCAAGCACAAACGCACGCACGCGCAAGCACAAACGCACACACAGGCAAGCGCACACACGCGCACAGGCAAGCACACACGGGAAAACACACACACGCAAGCAAACACACACGCAAGCAAACAAACACGCAAGCAAACAAACACACAAAAAACAAACACACACAAAAAACAAACAAACACACAAAAAACAAACAAACACACAAAAAACAAACAAACACACAAAAAACAAACAAACACACAAAAAACAAACAAACACACAAAAAACAAACAAACACACAAAAAACAAACAAACACACAAAAAACAAACAAACACACAAAAAACAAACAAACACACAAAAAACAAACAAACACACAAAAAACAAACAAACACACAAAAAACAAACAAACACACAAAAAACAAACAAACACACAAAAAACAAACAAACACACAAAAAACAAACAAACACAAAAAACAAACAAACACAAAAAACAAACAAACACACAAAAAACAAACAAACACACAAAAAACAAACAAACACACAAAAAACAAACAAACACACAAAAAACAAACAAACACACAAAAAACAAACAAACACACAAAAAACAAACAAACACACAAAAAACAAACAAACACACAAAAAACAAACAAACACACAAAAAACAAACAAACACACAAAAAACAAACAAACACACAAAAAACAAACAAACACACAAAAAACAAACAAACACACAAAAAACAAACACACAAAAAACAAACACACAAAAAACAAACACACAAAAAACAAACAAACACACAAAAAACAAACAAACACACAAAAAACAAACAAACACACAAAAAACAAACAAACACACAAAAAACAAACAAACACACAAAAAACAAACAAACACACAAAAAACAAACAAACACACAAAAAACAAACAAACACACAAAAAACAAACAAACACACAAAAAACAAACAAACACACAAAAAACAAACAAACAAACTGGAGTGATCAACATACTTGTCAATTTTTATTTTTTTTTGCCAAGTATTGTTTGCCAGATCCCTGGTGTTGGGCTAGCGGCTAGGGTGCCGGCTTAGGATCCAAGGATCCTGGGTTCGAATCTCGGTCGATCGCCGAATTAATGCCAGGGGGGTTGACTCAGCCTGTCATCCTTCCGAGGTCGGCAAATTGAGTACCAGTTCACTGGTAATTCCCTGTTTGTCGTTGAAGGCGGCAAAAAGGGTTGGCGTCAGGAAGGGCATCCGGCCGTAAAACATTGCTTCAAAAAGGGGACCAAAAAAAACAACAACTACCACGGTCCCCGAAAAGGCCAACCCCCGCTTTGCGGGGAAAAATGGCCTCTAAACGGTGGTTTTTTTGTTTTTTTTGCCAAGTAACAAACAGACAAGAGACTCAAATGCACCACCTTATGCTCTGGTGAAGGTAAATAGCCATTGCAGTATGCAATTGTTTGCATAATTTAAGCTGGAGAGTGGTCAAAAGCATATGTTCAGCCTGGTCAAAAGTAGACTTTTTCTCTAGCTCCATCATGCTGGATGGCGCAGCATTCTGGTGGGTGGCATTCCCAATGCCATTCCATCATGGGATTGTTGTTGTTGTTGTTCAATGGCCCTCTGTCCAATCAAATGCTATCACCCATACTTGAACTGTTTAGCAATATAATCAGTTTATTGATGTCTAATTGTAAATCCCTGGTGTTGGGCTAGCGGCTAGGGTGCCGGCTTAGGATCCTAGGATCCTGGGTTCGAATCCCGGTCGATCGCTGAATTAACGCCAGGGGGGTTGACTCAGACTGTCATCCTTCCGAGGTCGGCAAATTGAGTACCAGCTCACTGGTAATTCCCTGCTTGTCGTTAAAGGCGGCAAAAAGGGTTGGCGTCAGGAAGGGCATCCGGCCGTAAAACATTGCTTCAAAAAGGGGACCGAAAAACAACAACAACCACAGTTCCCGAAAAAGGCCAACCCCCGCTTGCGGGGAAAAATGGCCTCTAAAGGTGTTTTTTTTTAATTTTTTAATTTTTTATTTATTTATTGATGTCTAATTGTGCATAAGCTACCCATGTGCAGGCCAACATTATTGCTTGGAGCCTTTGTCAGCAGAAACTGAGAATGAAAATGTAAAAAGTCTGGACAATTAAACAAGCTTAGAAAATGCAGCTTCTCTTTTTGCCACTGAAATAGTCTAATATTGATGTTTTATCCTCTGTAGGACACCCAATGAAGACCTTTGCCTATGTGGATCTTTGTGCAACAGAAGGACAAGTGCGCAAGTGTAAGCATTTCTACAAATCCCAATAGTGATAAAATGGATGTCAGTTTGGGTCTAATATCCCTTTGTGATGCACTCGAGTCTCAGGAAACCTGATCTCATATCGGGAATATATTTTAGGTTTTTTATTTTTAATCTTCCATCACCTTTTCTTCCATTTTTAATAATTATATTTCTCAAAGTGTGGAGATGAAAGTTGATGAAAAGACTTTATTTATTTTGAAAAGACTAAAATAAATATTTGATTTATTTTATTATCTTCTACAGGTATCAGTGTGCTCAATTGCTCAGAGTGGAAGAATAACTCACTGCAGGTGGAGCTGGCTAAAGAGAGCTTCCTGCAGCGGTAAGTTTGATTTGATTGCGCTGCAATTACTTTCGTTCCCTGTTTTTTGTCCCAGTCTTTCACCCCATACTTCCTTGTTTAAAATCTCAACTCAGAAAAAAAAAAATCCCCAAAAAATATTTCCTTCTCTGCTCTAATTCGTTTATTCGTTGTTCTTATTTGTTCATTCGTTCTTCGACCACGTTGTTCGTGATCACGTTGTTAAAAATGTTTAAACTTTCCCCTGAAGAACTGTATTCTGTCATACATTATAACACCTTTTTCTTCTTCCTCTATAAAAGGATGCTTTCGACTTACTCACCAAATCTATTCATTCCAAAAAAAAATTCCATCTCTTACAGTGCCTCATTCATACATTCCCTAAACTCTCCAGCACTCCACCCCTCCTTCAGCATCCTCAAACGTATTTTTGACTCGAAGGTCTCAAGAAACTCTTTTTGCAATAAGTGTTCGTTTCCCATTAATCGTACACTTTTCAAAATCCAATCTCACCCCACCCCTCCAAATCTTCCCCATCACCACTTCCCTCCAAAAGTTCTCCATCACCCCTCCCCTCCAAATCTACCCTCTTGCCCCTCCCCTCCAAATCTTCCCCATCACCCATATCTTTCAAATCTTCCCCCTTGCCCCTCCCCTCCAAATCTTCCCCATCACCCATCCCTTTCATATCTTCCCCCTTGCCCCTCCCCTCCAAATCTTCCCCATCCCTCCTTCCCTCCAAAACTTCCCCATCACCCTCCCCTCCAAAACTTCCCTATCACCCCTCCCCTCCAACTCTACCCCCTTGCCCCTCCCCTCCAAATCTTCCCCATCACCCATCCCTTTCATATCTTCCCCCTTGCCCCTCCCCTCCAAATCTTCCCCATCCCTCCTTCCCTCCAAAACTTCCCCATCACCCTCCCCTCCAAAACTTCCCCATCACCCCTCCCCTCCAACTCTACCCCCTTGCCCCTCCCCTCCAAATCTTCCCCATCACCCATCCCTTTCAAATCTCCCCCCTTTCCCCTTCCCTCCTAAACACCCCCCACACCCCTCACCTCCGAGACTCTCCCTCGCTCCTCCCCTCCGAGACTCTCCCTCGCTCCTCCCCTCCGAGACTCTCCCTCGCTCCTCCCCTCCGAGACTCCCCTCTCACCCCTCCTCCTCAAAGCGTCCTCCCCGCATCTTACCCCTTCCAACTTTCACCTTCATCTCCCCCAACCTTCTGCCTCGCTCTTCCTCCTCAAATAACACCTCACTGTGCCTCACCCAATCACCATCAAAACTTTTGTCTGCCCCATTCTTCCCTTTCTCCAAGCTATACTGAAATCTCTGACACACCTTCAACAGCTCTCCCTACCTCTTCCTCCTCTTCCAAATCTTACCCTCCCCCTCCCCCCCCCCCCTGTTCTGTATCCGATGCTCCCCCTTCCTCTTCATTAACGGTATGGACCTCAAACATCCGGGGCCTTCGCTCAAACTTGACTGATCTCTCCATACAGGTTGCTTCTGACAAACCAGACGTGATCTGCTAAACAGAAACTTTCCTCCTTCATGATGTCTCCGATTCCTTGGTATCTCTCCCAGGTTACTCCCTCCAGGTATGATAGACCCGAGCCTCGTCCTGGAGGTGGGGTTGCTATCTTTATAAAAAAACTCTCTTCCTCACTCGCCCTGCACTGCCCTCTCTCCACCTCACCCCCAGGAATACCTTTGGCTGCGGCTTCCCCTTCGCTCCCACCTTTTGTTCATATGTGTGCTGTACCGTCCACCAAACAGTGATGACGCCATCTACATCTCGCTGTCTGATAATATGGATCAACTTCTATCTACCCATCCCAACTCTCTCTTCCTCATATGTGGTGATTTCAATTGTCACCATGCCAGTTGGCTGGGTGTGGGTACCTTCTCTCACCAGCCATGGCTCTTCAGCAAAGGACTTCTGCGATTCACTGGGACTGACACAATCTGTCAATTTCCCGACCCGGATCTCTGTCAACGGAGCATCTTCTCTTCTGGACTTGGTTATGACGAACTTCCCTGAAAATGTCTGCTGCTCTTCTTCTGCTCCAATCGGCTCATCTGATCATGTGCTTGTTAAAGTGGACATCTCTCTGACCATTCTCAGAGAGCCTCCTCAGCGTCAACGAGTCTGGCATTTCACTCAGGCCAACTGGCACGGTCTTAAAGCAGCCATCAATCATCTGGACTGGTCTCCCATCTCTACCGCCTCTGACATCAACTCATCCTGGGAAGTCTTCCAAAGTAAATTGCTCTCTCTCATGCACAGATTTATCCCATCTCGTCTTCAGTTGTCATACCCTTCCTCCCGTCCATGGTACACGGAATCTTGTGGTGAGGCTGTTGCCCTGAAACAACTTGCTTTCGTCTCCTGGAAAGCAAATCCAACGGAAGGAAATCTCATTTCCTTTCACAAAACCCGAAACAAGTGTGTGTCCACCCTCAGGAGAGCCAGGAAACAATATCTCTCCGTTCTCAAGACCGAACTCTCTTATCAGTCTCCCTCTTCCAAATCCTGGTGGTGTCTGGTCAAATCTGTTTCTGGTGTTTGTTCCCTCTCCATCCCCTCCCTCACCTCAAACGGCTACACGGCTGACTCGGAACGTGAAAAAGCTGAATGCCTCAACTCTGTGCTTGCCTCTAAATCTTGTGTCCCAAACGCTTCGCTCTCTGTACCCACCGTACCCAGTCGAACCCAGCTGCTCCTGGACTCTGTGTCCTTTCCTCCTGACAAGGTGGAAAAGTTTCTGTCAACCCTCAACTCTGATTCTGCACCTGGACCTGACGGCATCAGCCCACGGGTCCGAAAATCCTGTCTTCCGCTCTTTCACTCCCTCTCTCTGTTCTCTTCACCCTCTCTTTTGCTCAAGGTCATCTTCCATCTGCTTGGAAATCAGCCAACATCACCGCTTTGCACAAAAAAGGTGCAAAAACAGATCCTAGCAACTACAGACCAATCAGCCTTCTCCCAATTATCAGCAAAGTCATGGAATCCATCATTGCTTCAGAGATGAAATCTTTCCTCTTCTCCAATGGCTTGATCTCTGATCAATTTGGTTTCAGACCTGGTCACTCTACTCTGGACATGCTGCTTCTGCTTTCTCAACAATGGATGGAGGTCCTCAATGCCAAACAGGAAATTAGAGCTGCCTCCCTTGACATATCACGTGCCTTCGATACGGTCTGGCACCCAGCTCTGCTCACCAAACCGTCCTCCTTTGGTATCCATGGAAATCTCCACGCATGGCTGGCGGACTTCCTCTCTAGTCATAGTCAACGTGTGGCCCTGAATGGGTTTCTCTCATCTCCTCTTCCTGTTCAGGGCTGGAGTTCCCCAAGGCAGTGTTCTGGGCCCTGAGCTTTTTCTGGTCTTCATCAATGATCTCTCTGACTCTCTTGAAAATCCTCTCTATCTCTTTGCTGATGACTCTACTCTCTGTCGCTCCATTCCTCATCCCTCAGATCGGCAGTCTGCAGCCTCCTTACTCACTGCCGACCTGGACAAAATCACAGACTGGGCAAACAAGTGGAACATGTCTTTCAATCCTGACAAATCTCACACTGTTACGATGTCTCTCCGAAAAGACCGACTGGACAACCCTCCCATCCACTTTCTGAATAATCCTCTCCAGGAAGTTCTGTCACTCAAGCTTTTGGGTCTCACTATCTGCCATGATCTTTCCTGGGAAAACCAAATTTCAAATCTGGCCTCCAAAGCCAGTAGCCGACTGGGCATCCTCCGTCGTGCGAAGTCCTTCCTTGGCACACCTGAGCTCCTCACCACATACAAGGCTTTCATCTGCAGCTCAATGGAATACTGCTCTCCCCTCTGGGCTGGTGCTCCTGCCTCACACCTCGCTCGTCTTCACGCTGTTGAAACAAAAGCGTTCAGAATCATTGGAATCTCCCGCGATGAAGCTAACTCCAAGGGCCTTTCACTCACTCACCGCAAGCAGTTTGGTGGTCTTTCTGTCTTCTACCGACTCCTCTCTGGCCTTGCCCCCCCAGCTCTCTCTGGGCTCTGTCCCCCAAATATTCCTACAGGTCGCACAAGATCTGCCTGCAACCCTCTTCTGGTTAAACTGCCAAAATCAAGACTCTCTGCTCACCTTCACTCCTTCATGCCTCTTTTCTCCCACCTCTGGAACAAACTCCCTCACTCTCTTCAATCCCACTCCACCCTCCTGGTCTTTAAAACAGCTGTTCACCACCATCTCATATCTTCCTCCATCCAAAACCTTGATCTTTTCTACCCCTGCTAATTTCACCCCAAATCCACTTTTTTTGAAATACCAACTTCTGTCCTGGAAGTCCTTGGTGTCCTTGTGTTTTATACTTCTCCCACCCCCAGGACCCTTCCCATGCCTCCTCCCCCCAAGCCCTCTCCCTCCCACACATCTCCCTGCCCTTAAATGTTATGTTTGTGTGCTTCCCCTTCTCTCCCGATCTTGTCTTCCGCTCCCTCTTTTTATATATCTTGTTTGTCTGGTTGATTTGTTTGTGAAATAAATGTTAGCTCTTTCATGAGCCTCGATTCAGTATACAAAAAAAAAAAAAAAAAAAAAAAAAAAAAGTTTCATAGATTCTTTTTGATAAATTTATTTTTCGCTCCATAAGGATTCTCATTTCCACTTGAATTTCATTTTGCTTCTGGTTCCACATCCACCCAACTCCCCCACCCCCACTCCCCTTATTTTCACCAAACTGAATCTAAATCTTCTTCTCTTAAAATGATTCAAAATCATTTCAGAAATGCGTTTCAACCCTTGTATCTCCTTCATGAATGCTGCACGTGTTTTCCTTTTCCACCACAATCTCTTCTTCTTCCCAAGGATTATTCTTCAGAACTGTCAAACTCGGAACTTCGTCCACCAACCCTCACCCTGCTCATACAGAGTTGCCACAAAGTCCATATGCACGCAGTTAGAATTTAGTTGGAATTTATCTGTATGCTCCCCTTCATGCTCCACACAAATTTGAATTTTTTGCCATGTTCTTCTGGACATCCTCTTCCATGTTGAGGGTTGGAGGTCATAAAAGCAGCCCCTGACAGCTTTTTTGAGGTCTACAACTGTTAGGTGGAGATGAGAAATTTCCTCTTTCACAATGCCCCAAAGCGAGTTGTCACATGTTGTTAAGTTCGGACTTCAAGGAGGCCACACTTTCTCACATCCACGTCCAATCCATCAAATTTGTCGTCGAGATATTCTCTAACTGTGAAAACATAATGTGCTGGTGCACCATCTTGTTGCATGATAGCTGTTGCCTCAAGACCTTTCTCACGCAGTTGTGGAACAAACTACGTCTGAAGCATGTTCAAATAAGCAGTGTGATTGACACTTGTATTGAAAAAATATGGCCCTATCAATTGATCTTCTGAAATTGCTGCCCACATCATGACATTAGGAGGATGCTGTTCAATTTCCTCATAAAAAGGAGGATTTTCTTTGCACCAAAAATAAACATTCCTGGACCAATTGCTAAAGTAAATAGCGCACTCACCCGAAAAAAATATTATTTGTCTTGATTTAATCGTGGGAAATCGCTGCAGAAGAGCCTTGCTCTAAATCGACTCAAATCAAGGACACTCCCTGTTGAAAAAGCCTTCCCCAATGCCCGCATCGTGTCACGCGTGGGAGCTGGCTTATTGAACCTCTGCGAAAATCTTGTCCTTATGTCTTCAAAACTTGCTCCTTCTCGCATGTGGTCGTGAAGCCAAATATAAGTCATCCGTCTCTCTTCTATCATGTACTCACTGTTTTTCGTCATGCTGAAGCCTTACCTGGGAAATAAATAAAACTAATAAGTAACAGAAGACACACTTATGCATAGGGACTTTGTGGCCACTCTGTACGGTGCCGCATTTCCTTGTTCCTTCAAAAAGTGATCTTATCTCCATCCCATGATCTTTATCTCCGTTTGTGAATTTGGAATAAGAATGAGCATGCACCCCCGTCCCACCCCCCAGGGGTCCCAGCCCTCCTATTTTTCCTATTTATTCCTACTTTTTAATAGGATCCTATAAATCTCCTATTTTTTGGTGGAAATTCCTATTTTTCCTATTTTTTAACCCTCAATGTTCCAAAATTTAAATTGATATATTAATTAGTAGAATTTCTGTATCTAAGCGTCAGAACAGACATTCCTATACCAATCGTCAGCCATGGAATTGCTTTCTGGGTCCATAATCGCAAGACAAATTTCCAAAACGATTTTAAGCTCAAATCCCCGAAGAACATATGTCTCTTTGTCTTTTTCTCGAAAACTGTTTGTTCGATCGATTTCACAAGTGGTGAGTGCATTTTTGAGGACTCAACAAAGTGCAGTGTTGAGGAAAAATTGAGTATGCAGTGATGACGTCACAAATAAATACTGTACGAAGTGGAGGCATGTCGTTTACACCATGGTGTAAAGTACGTGTTGTTATTGATCTCGACTGGAAATGATATGTATATCTTATGTATATTATGTTATTGTTATTTTTGACTTTGTCCTAATATTAAGTATATCCTTCCAAACAATTGTTTTACCTTTATGATTCGTGCTTCATGCTATTCAGTAACAGAATTATAAAAGATAAAATGAGATGAAAATAATATAACTATGTTTATCACGCATTTCTCTTGGATTATCTCATATACTTTGTGAAGAATGACTGAATGATACCTTGACCATTATCATTGTCCTTTGTCTTATTTCAAAAGTTCAGCTGAGCTCAATTTTTAAGGTTTGTACTTTACTTAGAGTAACAAAACCAACTGTGAACTTTGCGGTTATTCAGTTATTACTAACAACCTTTCCCTAAAGATTCTACCTGAAATTGAACTTTTCTACTAATTTGCTAAACATTGACATTTGATACTACATGTTTAACTCAATCTTTCGCTTATTACAATGAGATTGTATTTTGCCTAAAACTAATAGTATTTGGCAAAGAACTAATTCAATCGACAATTCACACATTTCATCATTTAATTGCAGATAATAAAGAAGGACCACGACACAAAATAGGGATTACAACTTAATTCTGTATACTTTCGTGTGGTAGTTGCATATTCAGCTTTTAACAAAATTACAGTAGAATTAAAATTTACATACGCAATGCTGCACAATAGGTAATGCAAGCAATGTAGGACAATAAAAAAACAAAAAAAAAAAAAACAATAAAGACTGTTAAAGTCTTGTTGTTTCATCATATTCTGAAGATAGTACAACAACAATACCAAAGATACATAATTGAATTGTCATCGCTTAGCTTGAACTCAGATTAGTGTTCAAGCTATTCAGCAGTGGAGAAAATGCAATTATCGGGTGGTAAACATGTTAGGACATGTTATTTATCATCTTTCTTGTTTCAGGTATAATCTGCAGACCGGTAAGAAATTTGTTGATTTGCCTTTAAATTACTTTGTTTGTTCTCATTATTTTACTAACTTATGTTTCAGTTTTGAAAAAAAAAACTGTTTGGTTCACAGTTCTTTCCACTTCATGCGTTAACAGGTTAGGATTTTCTATGCTAATTCATTTAATCTTATCTCATATTTGTTTTCTTTTTGACAGGTATACTCCCAGCAGTATAATGCCTGGTGGGAGAACTAAATTTAACCCAGAGTGGTTGAAAAGTGGACATGGATGTAGGCTTTCTGACTGGTGTCAGCCTAGCAAGTCCTCAGTGTTCTCAGCTTACTGCTCGTTGTGCCATTCGGAAGTGAGGTGTGACAATCAGGGTGTGAAACAACTGACACAACATGCCCAAAACAAAGGGCACCTGAAGCGTGCGAAGGAACTGCTGGGTGGGTCACAGACGTTGCTGACATTCGTTCAACCATCAACTTCATCTGCTTCAGCATCAGGGTCAGCTTCTACAGATGAGCCAAGTCGTGCAGCTTTAGTCTGTATGTCCAAAAAAGACGCTATTACAAAAGCAGAACTTCTATGGACATTGAAAGTTGTTCGTTCGAATCTGAGCTACTCTTCCTGTGACGGTTTGAAGGATCTTCTGCAGGCAATGTTTCCTGGTGTTATCCCGGATGGTTTCTCAATGAGCTCATCGAAAGTTTCATATCTCATTAGCGAAGCCACAGGTCCTTATTTTCAGGACATGATAGTCACTGATGTTAAGAATTCAGCTTCTGGCTTCAGCCTCATGTATGATGAAACCACCAATAAACAGAACTTGAAGCAACTAGAAATCCGTGTACGGTATTGGTCTGATGCCGAGGAACAGATATTAGTATTTCACCTCAAAACTTACCTCATGGGTCATGCAACTGGAGAAGATTTGTCCAGGAAAATAATCTCTGCCTTGGATGAATCGAAACTGCAGCTTCAGGATATTATCATGCTCGGCAGTGATGGGCCTAATGTGAGCACCACTGTGTGGAGACAGATTGACAAAGCCATTCTCGACAACAGGGGCCCTGGTCTCCTTGATGTAGGGACATGTACTCTCCATACAGTACACAATGCTTTTGCCAAAGGACTTGCAGAGTACTGTGGAAACCTAACTGAGCTTGCAGTGGACATTTTCTACTGGTTCAAAGGCTCTGCTGCTAGATCTGTTGATTTTCAAGACATTCAGCATAAATTGGGTGCTGTTCGAAAAAAGCCTTTGAAGCATGTCGAGTGCAGGTGGTTGACACTGGGACCTGCAGTGGAGCGGCTGATAGAGATCTGGGAATCTCTCAAAGAGTATTTCTTGGTATTTCTTCCAAAGCAGCAGCCAAAGGACATGTTTAAACCCAGGTACAAAAGAATCAAAACAGAACTACAGCGACCGGAAATAAAAGCTCAACTGCATTTCCTGAAGTTCTTGGCAGCAACATTTGCAGAGTTTCTCACCTTCTTCCAGTCAGAGCAACCACTTGTGCACATTCTATATGACAAACTCCATGACCTGCTCAAAAAACTGATCAGAAGAATTATGAAGACTCCTTCAGTTGATGCTGTGAAAGACATCTCAAACCTTGATGTTTCCATTGTTGCAAACCAGCTGGAGAATGAATCCATGGGTGTGGGAGAGGATACCCGACGGTGTATCGCTAAGTTGAAAGTCTCTGAGAGGGAAAGGATGTATCTTGGGATGAGGAAGTGCTACCAGGCAGCCATAGTACACCTACAAAAGAAGCTTCCATTGACAAACAAAATCCTGAAGAATGCCAGATGTCTGCAGCCACAAAACAGGACTGCTGCATGGTCTCTTGAATCAGCCAAGAGCCTGTCCAGACAGCTGAAGAGGAATATTGACAGTGACAGCATTGCAGATGAATGGAAGGTGTACCAAGAGGAAGCCATTCCTACTGACTGGTCCCAGGAAACACAGGAGAATGAAGAAGAAGTCTGCATGAAGAGAGTGGACAGTTACTGGGGAAAAGTGTTGGCTTTAAAAGGCTGTACGGGAAACTGTAAATTCCCCCAAGTGAGACAAATGATAAGGATTGTCCTTGCACTGTCTCACGGAAACAGTGACGTGGAACGCGCGTTCTCAATCAGTGGGAAAAGTGTCACCAAGGAGAGAGTTAGTCTGAGCAAGGCATCAATCAATGGTCTCCGTGCAACAATGGATGGCATGAGATTGTATGGTGACCGGCCCGAAATGGTCCCAGTCACAAAGGGACTCCTCTCGTTAGGACGTTCTGCTCACATGCACTATATGCAGAGACTTGAAGAAGAACGAAAAGCCAAGGAAGATGAACAGAAAGCCAGGGAGAAAACCAGGCAAGAGAAAGAAGAAAGAGAGAGAACAGCTAAGATTGCTGTAGAGAAGGCAGCGGAGCTGTCTCGTAAGAGCGAGGACTTGAAGAAAACAGAGAAATCTCTGGCAGCAAAAGAGTCATCTCAGCAGATGTCACTGACTGTTAGCAACAGTCTGCTTGATCAAGCAAATAAAAAGCTTAAGGTGGCGCTTAAGAAAGGTGACATGACTGAAATTGCAGTAGCTCAGGCCATGCTTGAGTCTGCTCAGAAAAAGATTCAAGAGACACAGACTCGTATGGTGGAAACCAGGGAGGCGCAGAGAAAAGTGGAGAAGAAAAAGCAGACTTTGATAGAGTCCATGGTGGCTGCCAAAAAGAAGAAGTCATAGTTTTTGTTGTCGATGTTAAGACGGGTGGGCCCAAGTTCATTGGGGGTGTGTCCATGCCCATACATGTACATGTATTTGCATAAATCTTGCAGCAATAAAGCTACCGATGTTGTTCCAATGCTGAAATCTGTGCTATTACTTCCTAGTTTTTTCCTATTAAACTCCTATTTTTTGTGATCAGAATTCCTATTTTTCCTATTATTTTGTCAATCAAAGTGGCTGGGACCCCTGACCCCCTCAAAGCTTCATGAATCCCCTTTCTGCATCCCTCCTCACCCCAACCTCTAAAACCTACCCCATACCCCACACTCACAAGGTCCTTCCCCCATATCCTCCACACACAAACTTTCCCCTGCACCCAAACTTTTCACACAATCAAATCCTCACCCGCACCCCACACACTCAAACCCTCACCTGCACCCCACACAATCAAACCCTCACCTGCACCCCACACAATCAAACCCTCACCCGCACCCCACACAATCAAACCCTCACCGGCACCCCACACAATCAAACCCTCACCCACACCACACACATTCAAACCTTCACCCGCACCCAAACTTTTCACACACTCAAACCCTCACCCACACCCCACACAATCAAACCCTCACCCTCACCCCACACATTCAAACCTTCACCCACACCCAAACCTTCCCTGACACCCAAACTTTTCACACACACTCAAACCCTCACCCGCACCCCACACAATCAAACCTTTGCCCACACCCAAACTTTTCACACACACTCAAGCCGTCATCCACACCCCACACATTCAAATCCTCACTGCACCCAAACTTTTCACACACACTCAAACCCTCACCCGCACCCCACACAATCAAACCCTCACCCACACCCCACACATTCAAACTTTCACCCGCACCCAAACTTTTCACACATGCTCAAACCCTCACCCACACCCCACACATTCAAACCTTCACCCGCACAACCTGCGGCGACAACTATTACTGCCAAGCTAAGTCGATCTCTCTGTGGCCTTAACATCCTCGCCATAGATGGGCAGAGCCAAGTTTGCAGTATCTAAGGTCATTTAAAGTCTGGATCTTGGTCTTGACCCAGGAGACCCGTAATCCCAGTGGCTCTGACTTTTCATTCAGCACCTTGAGGGCCCCCCCATAAGAATGTCCAGAGTCTCTGCAAAGAAGACCATCATCAACTAAATCAAGGTCAGAGATCTTGACCTTCCCAAACGATGCACCACAGCAAATATCTGTCTGACGGGAACAGCGTGAAGCCGAGCTAGCTGTGAGGCAGGAGCACCGAACGGCTCAGATGGGAGAACAGTATTTCATTGAGCTGCAGGTGAAAGCCTTGTATGTGGTGAGGAGCTCATGTGTGCCAAGGAAGGACTTTGCACGACGGAGGATGTCCAGTCGGTGACTGGTTTTGGAGGCCAGCTTGGAAATGTGGTTTTCCCAGGAACAATCATGGCAGTAAGTGAGACCCAAAAGCTTGAGTGGCAGAACCTATTGGAGCGAATTGTTCAGAAAGTAGATGGGAGGGTTGTTCAGTCGGTCTTTTCAGAGACACAGATAGTGAGAGTGTGAGATTTGTCAGGATTGAAAGACGTGTTCCACTTGTTTGACCAGTTTGTGATTTTGTCCAGGTCTGCAGAGAGTGAAGAGGCTGCAGACTGCCGATCTGAGAGATGAGGTGTGGAGTGGCAGAGAGAAGTCATCAGCAAAGAGATAGAGAGGATTTTCAAGAGAGTCAGAGAGGTCATTGATGAAGACCAGAAAAAGCACAGGGCCCAGAACACTGCCTTGGGGAACTCCAGCCTGAACAGGAAGGGGAGATGAGAGAAACCCATTCAGGGCTACACGTTGACTACGACTAGAGAGGAAGTCCGCAAGCTATGCGTGGAGATGTCCATGGAGACCATAGGAGGCCAGTTTCGTGAGCAGAACGGGGTGCCAGACTGTGTTGAACGCATGTGTTATGTCAAGGGAGACGGCTCTAATTTCCTGATTGACATTGAGGACCTCGATCCATTGATGAGACAGCAGAAGCAGCATGTCCAGAGTAAAATGACCTGTTCTGAATCTAAATTGATGATCAGAGATCAAGCCATTGGAGAAGAGGATTTCATGACCTTGCTGATGATTGGGGGCAGGCTGATTGGTCTGTAGTTGCATGGGATCTGTTTTTACACATTCTTTGTGTAAAGCGGTAATTTGTGTAAATTTTATAATCCATTATCGCTTCTGACATCAAATCCTTTTCGGGAATGCTCGGATGACGTTCCCTTGCCGATCGGCAAATGTTGTTTCTGTCAGCCCTGGCGGCGTTGTGAGCGCATGAGTCCCATTACAGCACTATCATTGTTTTACTGAGCCCTCAATTTCCTGGCTGGCCGAATGTAATAAAACCGAAGGGAAGACCACAGGAGGCAAATTACACACTGGGGAATTAATATTTAAGCCCTGGAATTAATTAGCACAACGTCACGCCTCTTATGTCGACATGCAAACGCTCTTACCCGGACAGACGGCCTACTTATGTACATCGAGATGGCTTCTTCGCATCATACGGAGCATGGTAAACCGACACGATTCTAAATTTCCTGAGGTATTTCTTTGTTTACCCCCACAAACGTAACAATATATACATAGTGCTGTGTTCAACTAAAAAATAAAATAAATTCTAATTTCAAAAACTGCACCAAATCTGATCATCAGCAAATTTCTCCTTCCCATCCTCGAGCCTTGTTTTTACAAACAGCCATGGCCAAAAATATTGGCACCCTTGCGCTTTTTTCAAACGTCGCAATTTTCTCTAAAAAAAAAGTTGAAATTGACAAAAGTATTTGGTCTCCACAATTCTTTATTTCACTGTTACCTAATTGTTACACAATTTCACTGTTACCTTACTAATTACAGAACCTTTGTTTTTTTTTTTATTCACAACTTAATATATCCTTTTAAATTCGAAAATAAAAAGAAATGGCATTGACAAAATTATTGACACCCGAGACTTAATATTTGGGAGTACAGCCTTTGGACAAAATAACTGCAGTCAAGTGCTTCCTATAGCCATGAATGAGCTTCCTCCACCTCTCTACTGGCAGTTTGACCCACTCTTCTTGTGCAAACTGCTCCAGTTCTACCAGATTTGAAGGGTGCCTTCTCCCAACTGCTGTTTTCAGATCTCCCCACAGGTTTTCAATGGGATTTACATCTGGACTCATTGCTGGCCACTTCAGAACAGTCCAGCATTTTATCTTGAACCATTCCTGGGTGTTTTTTGAAGTGTGTTGGGGGTCATTGTCCTGCTGCAAGACCCGTGACCTTCGAAGGAGACCCAGCTTTCTGGCACTGGGTTGAACATTGTGCTCCAAAATGCCTTGGTAATCTCCTGATTTCATGATGCCATGCACACATTCAAGGTACCCAGTGCCAGAGGCGGCACAGAAACCCAAAACATCACTGAACCTCCTCCATGTTTGACTGTAGGGAAGGTGTTCTTTTCTTTGAAGGCTTCATTTTGTTTTCTATAAACATAGAGATTATGTGCTTTACCAAGAAGATCTTATTTGGTATCATCTGTCCACAGGACGTTCTCCCAGAAGGATTTTGGCTTGTTCAGGTGTGTTTTGGCAAACTCCAGTCAGGCTTTCTTATGTCTCTCTCTCTCAGCAGTGGGGTCCTCCTGGGTCTCCTACCATAGAACCCCCTTTCATCGAGTTGCCGACAGATGGTGCGAGTTGAAACTGTCGTATCTTGTGTCTGAAGGTCAGCTTGAATCTGTTTGGCAGGTGATTGAGGTGCTTTCTCCACCATTTGAACAATCCTTCGCTGCAATCTTCGATCAATATTTCCGTTGTGGCCACGTCCAGGGAGGTTGGCTGCAGTGCCATGGGCCTTAAACTTCCTGATAACATTGTGGAAGGAGGACACAGGAACATCAAGGTCTCTGGAGATGGACTTTTGTAGCCTTGAGATTGTCCATGCTTGGCTACAATCTTGTGTCTGTCCTCCTCAGACAATTCTCTGGTTTTCTTTCTTTTCTCCATGCTCGTTTCACACACAGTGACACAAAACAGCAGAATGGCTCCTTTTCTCTATTCAAACTGGTTAAATGAGTGATTTTTATATTGCAGGCACCTGCAACTCACCACAGGTGAATTCAATTCCAAAGTAAAGGAGAATCACCTGCTTGAAATCTAATTATTTCTAACAACTTCTAAAAGGTGCCAATAATATTGTCCGGGCCATTTTAGGATTTCTGTGTGTAATAACCTAAGATTTAGTAATTTTTTTCAGCTGTTTTGTTTTGTTCCACTGCAAACCAAAGAAATACAAATGTGGATACCACAATATTTTTTATTTCAACAATTTTTTGGAGGAAATGGTGCATTATTTTTAAAAAGTGCATGGGTCCAAATATTTTTGGCCACAACTGTACGTGTTCTGTATAATTGCTAAAAATAATTTTTGTGCTATTTGTTCCTAATCTTACTGATTTTCCTGTGACTCAGGCTTGCTCGAGAGCGTGCAAATGGTGATCACAGTTCAAAATTCAAGGTGGCATTGAGAGAATCAAGCAATGGATTGTCTCAAGTTTTGGAATCTCCTCAAGGAGCTGAAACTCGAACTTTCCACAGGAAAGAAGTCGTACTGGATACGGATGTGCCGGACACTAAGGTATGACTGACTAAGTGCCACTTCTGTTCTCTTCCTTGGTGTGCAATGTGCATTTACCTATTTTTTGATAATTACTTTTTAAAAACAGACTCTGCATTGTGGGAAGCGGCTTCCTGTGTTATATCTAGAGTAGTCAGTTACCGTTCTCCAGTGCTTCACGTTCAAGCATTACAGCTCCAGTGCGCATTATAATTCCACTAAACGCATGCTTGTTCCTTGGCAGGGATGCGTGTGGGGAAAGTATGGACGTGCGCTTCCCATTGTGAGATACTCAAGAAAGGATATTCGATTTGAGCCTGTCTTGTGATGTGTTGCATCTGTTAAACAGCACGTAGCAAGTCGTGTTTTTTGTTTTAAAAAAAAAACAACGCTATTGTGGGAATGTGACAGGTGTTAATTGGAGTAATACGGCCTCGTTAGGGCATTAGTAAATGTGTAGTGTCGTGAAAATCAAGCTCAGACACGACTTGACCTCTGGGTAGGTTTAATATCATTTTAGATCGGTAATACATCCATTCAACTACTGGATAATGTCACAGTGAGTCCCGCTGAAAATCCGCACGCCCCGGTTGTCCCGCTCTTATAGACGGCCCCTTCCGTAGCGAGCACCCTGGGTTCACCTTGGATTCCGAGCAAACATAATTTCACTACATTCTCCCCGCCGTTAGAACTATACTGCCGCTTGGCAGGTTGCCCAAGCATCAGCAATAAACGAATGGGTCACGTCAATCCATGTCGATGGCAGGGTTACTGCATTTCAACCTGTAAGCCTGGATAGCATCAAGCCCCAGATATAGAAGTATTGAGGAGGATATCCCAGTCAAGAAGATATCGCACCGAGCAAGCAGTGGTCATCCCAGGGAGAAGACGATGAGCCCGTGGGTAGCAGGAGTCTTACCGTGGGGTAGTCGGCATAGCAGCTAGATGGATAAGGTATACCTTAGCGTTACGCAACGCATGGCATAAGGTGCGCCTTGACGAAGAGCGACTGTCCATTCGTCGCAAGGCAACATGTCAGGAAGATGTGTCAATGTGGAAGATGTGTAAACGTGGAAGATGTATAAAGCAGTAGCCCCCTTTACAGTAAGTAAGAATACCTGACAGGATGTGGAAGATGTGTAAACGTGGAAGATGTATAAAGCAGTAAGCCCCCTTTACAGTAAGTAAGAGTACTTGACAGGAGGGCGCTACAGTGAGTCCATTACAGTAAGCACTACAGGAAGTCTGTACCTGCCCTGGCTCCCAAAGGTCCATACGCATTACAAAACGCAAACTCACACGCAAATCTACCGTTGGCAGCGATCGCACGAGACACGAGCGGCCTCTGAAGGCTGTCTGGACGACCGGCATGGCTGATTACGACGACGCCCAAAACGACCGAAGCCAGCGAAGCGTGCAGAACCCCCGGGATGCATATGGCAAGCTTGTCCAGCTGCACCGCGCGCGGAGGATCGGAGAAGATCGGCAGACCGAGAGAGAGTCCCGGCTGGACCATGTTTGTCCCAGCGTCGTCCCGGATCGTTATGATTGATTGTCATGATTGTCACGCTAGACGATCCGGATGGATTGGCCATCCCGGATGTCCGACCGATCCATTAACGCCAACGTGGCAGGGCACGGATCCAGCCGGACCGCGGTTGGATCGTCCATCCACGGACGCAAAACCGCAGAGCAGCTCATTGAGGCTGCATTGGGAGAGAGAGGTGTACACTAATTGATTGATTAATTGTATAATTAAAATCAATAAAAGATTATCACAACATATTTTCTTAATCAATTGACTCATCGCATAACTCAACCACAAGGGGCGAGGAGGGAGTCGCCATACCGGACGGCACCCGGTGCGAGCAACAAGAACCTCCCGGGCCCCCCACAAGTCGCGGTGGCCCGATCACAGGGAGGGGCCATGTCGAGAAAGGGTCGCAGGGGCCATGGGTTACGGTGTACCCCAGCAAACTATCCATCGTGCGTAGGGAGTATGTGCACGTATCCTCGTGCATAGTTAAGTGAGGCCAGCGCGACCTCAAGGAAGCGCGACAGATTAGCTACACAGTAAAGTGAGACCAGCGCGACCTCAAGGAAGCGTGACAGATTAACTACATAGTAAAGTGAGACCAGCGCGACCTCAAGGAAGCGCGGCAGATTAGCTACACGGTCATATCCCTTGGACATACTATCCACAAACCGCAAGAATATCGTGGTAGACTAAACATCTGTTAAGGAGGTGGCTGCAGCGCGCTGCATACCGAAGACAGACGACCTTCACAGTCTGGGTCAGGCTGAGTCACAGTCAGACTGGGGGCAGAGGGAAATGGAATCAGATGAGACGTCTCGCAGTCTCGAAATGTACGAGGCAAGAGCTCTGTCCGATAACAACGAGCCGAGTCAAGGGCTAGCAGGCAGTACGGTGTCACCGTGTACTCCCTAAACGGTGCTGGCGCGCGACCTCAACCCCGAGGTCACGTCGTTACGTAAAGGTCAATTGGTACGTAGTTATCAAGGTACTTTGAAAGGTAAACGAATCCCCGATGAGATCGCGGGAAGCACGCCATTACGTTAATGACGCCGTGAAGCGAACGCGTCAATGACGCTGTCAAGCGAACGCGTGATATAGTCGATGACGTCATCAATTAGGTCGGGTGGGTTTAACGGCGAGTTCTAGCTGAGCGGTATCCCCAGACGGAGTACAGTAGCACACCGTAGTCTACCGTCTCGCGTGCAGCAGCATTCGAGCGAGCTCGAGATCGGCATACGATTCCGGCCGACGGTGAAAGTACAGCTAGGGCGCACCGCGTACGAGGGAAACCGAAAGTTGAGCTCGGCCTGTTGATCCAGTGCGGGTGAGCCCGCCGAGTCGAGGGGCGAGCACGCCGAGCCGAGATGGCGAGCATGCTTGGCAGCGATAGACTGCACGACTAAGGAGCGAATACATATAACGCCCTGAAGTAGCATCTCATTTGAGGTGCATTGAGCATGAAGGATGAAGAGGGGCCTTTCGGTCCGTCAAGCCTGCTCTACATCATCACCACGTTAACTCAATCCAACAGCTTATCAAATTAAATTAATAGGGTGAAACGCGGGACGCGGGGTGTGTGAAAAAGAATGATAGCATTCGGTCCACATACATTCCATGCACAGCATGTTTACACGGTCGCAGGTGTTAAACGAAAACGCCGTTTGAGAGCGGGAACACCAAATCAAGTAAACAAAGGACGAAGATGAACGAAGAAGAACGAACGAAGAACTACACATGGTAGTTCTTCCATCATAACAGAAGCATAACAGAAGCATAACAGAAGCATAAGCATCATAAGCAGAACCCGAGTGCCGTGAAAGGCTATGAAGGTCCCGCTCGACGTCCTTAGAAATTCATCCGTGCTGCGACGAGTCCTCGCATGGTGCCAAGCGAGCCTCCATTGAGGCGATTCCGGGCAGCGGAGTTCGCCGGCCTCGGGACGTAGCCACATGCAGGTGGGATTGCCGGCCGCGATCAGAATCGCCGGTGGGGCCCGCGAGAGGAACCGCAAGCAAAGGGGTTCATCCAGCGAAGATGCGGCGCGCGCAACTGGCGCGTCGTGCATTGTAGTGACTCCATCCAGCGACGGTGCGGCGCGTGACTCGCGCGTAAGAGGGGTTCCGTCGATCAGCGATAGGAATCGCCGGCGTTGGGCCGCAGAGAAGGCCGCGATGGGTGCCACGTGTGGCTTCGCGTAGGTGGTGATTCCGAGCAACGTTCGGATTCGCGGCGAGGAGGTGCTCGGAGGCAGGATGGGATTGCGGGCCTCCCAGAGTACTAGCACGCGATGGGTGCAGTGCACGACGATTCGCGTGGAGGAGGTGGTTCCACCGAGTATCGAGTGGTCGGAGTGAGCCGTTCGTGACGGCGTGATTCCGACGAGCAGTGCGCGATTCGCGCGGAGGAGAAGGGCCACCGAGTAGCGAGTGGTCGGAGTGAGCCGGTCGTGACGGCGTGATTCCGACGAGCAGCGCGCGATCAGCGCAGAGGAGATGGGCCACCGAGTAGCGAGTGTTCGGAGTGAGCCGGTCGTGACGGCGTGATTCCGACGAGCAGTGCGCGATCCGCGCGGAGGAGATGGGCCACCGAGTAGCGAGTGGTCGGAGTGAGCCGGTCGTGACGGCGTGAGTCCGACGAGCGGTGCGCGATTCGCGCGGAGGTGATGGTTCCACCGAGTAGCGAGTGGTCGGAGTGTGCCGGCCGTGTGGAGGCATGGCCGACATGGGAGACGTGATCACTCGCGTGGGAATCTCAACTCGGGCCGAGGCACGCATATCTAGGATGAATCCCTCGGACGGAGCCGTTAGCGCTTCCGAGCTGCGATCGGACGGGTCGGCCGGCGGCTCCAAGCGGGTCCGTCGTTCCGACGGGGTTTCAGCCGCAGGACGTTGCCCAGTAGCATCGTGCTCCAGGCATCGAGCCGGAGTCCGCCACGCCTGCTCTGGCGTTCGGGTCTCATGAGAGCAGGTCGCGTTTTGACGACGCGGTCCCGCAAAAAGGCTTGCGACGTCCCATCTTTCGAGGCAGGCCGGCAGCGAGAGTAGTCGGAGCTCCGTTGCTGGAGCTAGCTCGACGGGTCCTCCGCTGGGCATTCCTCTCCGAGGCGAGCAGTGCAGGAGCGATGTCAGGAGAGGGATTACGATTAAGTAATTTACGACATGGCCCCTGCGCGAAGCGATCGATCGATTCAGTCGGTTGGCTGTCTCCGCTGCGAGAGTTGATGCCGGCCGTGCACAGCGCTCCGTGTCGTAACGTAGAGGCGCTTCAGCTCGGCTAAGCGGTTGCGGTGCAAACGCCAAGGAGCAAACGCCGATGCAGATCCTTCAGCGTGTGGGTCGGCTCCGAGAATCGGCACCACGATCATCCGGTGGTCAGCCATTCGGCGAAATAAAATGATATTAAGTGTCGTGAAAATCAAGCTCAGACACGACTTGACCTCTGGGTAGGTTTAATATCATTTTAGATCGGTAATACATCCATTCAACTACTGGATAATGTCACAGTGAGTCCCGCTGAAAATCCGCACGCCCCGGTTGTCCCGCTCTTATAGACGGCCCCTTCCGTAGCGAGCACCCTGGGTTCACCTTGGATTCCGAGCAAACATAATTTCACTACATGTAGTATAAGCGTTGGTTTATGTGTGAAAATTAGGACCCGTATCGAAGCTTGTCCGTAAAGAGCTAACGGTCTATCCCCGCTATTCTGCATATTGTCTGACAACCCATTATCCCAGTGTACCGTATCTTACAAATTGTCCCTATGGTAATCTGTATATTTGTTTTCTTAACAAAAAATAAATGAACTGCTCCACTCGTTCCAGCGAACCTCCCTCTAACCACTCATACCCCCACCCTCCTCCCGAGGATGACAAAAGCAACCGCTTTGTGGCTGAGCATTGAGGTAAGGACTGCAGCCGTGCCGACAACCAAGGAAAAGCACACACCATGGACCATGACAATGGTGGGCATGTCATGGCTTAGTTGGTTCAAGGGAAGAGCCAATTGGTGCACGGTCACGAGATAATTAGAGCCCACGGGAGCTCAGATCCCAGGCAGTTGGAGCAGTTGTTGTTGGTGGAGTTGGAGCTGGAGAGAGAGACGCAGAGACACAGACAGCTTGCGACAGCTAGGGATGAGTGGATCCCCTCGGAGCCAAGCGATACCATGGTCTTAGAAAGGTAGAAGACTTAGGAAGGGAGTCTTAGGAAGGTTGTAAGGCAGGGTCTTTGACTCAGAGTAGCAAATGCAATGAATAGTTTCCCTGGAAAGTTAATGACCTCAGAAACAGTAGATAGTTTTCAAATTTAGTTTGATAAGGATCTAGAAGTAGTGTGTATAGGGGCTATATGCATATCAGACAGGATTGTTAGTGTTGTGTCAGACAGGATCAGACAGGAAATCTACGTATAAAGCAAGTCGTATAAAGCATCGGGGCCTGGCGAAGCGTGCGGGTGGACGGAGGGCTTCCTCGCGCCGGAGCTTGGAGCTGCGTGTGGACGGTGGACAAGACGACGGACAGATACCACATTTCCCCACACGAGGTTTTGGACAACTGCTGGGCTCTTGGAAGCTGAAGGCCGCATTGGACTTGACGGTAGAGAATCGAAAGGAGGCCGTCTAATCTGCTCGCTTCACGCTTGTTGTGTTTTCGACGCGCGGCGTTCTACACCGCCATTTTGGACCACTTCCCGCATGAGTGGCTACCCCAGTTTCAACAGCCGCCAAGCTCCTGAAAGTACTCTTTGGGAAGCCAAGCTAAGTGCCGGCTGAAGGGGTTTATTTTCATTTTATCTTTCCCTTGACACCACCCCCCCCCCCACCCCCCAGAATTTCCATGTTTTAAACGTTTCCCGGTGTGTACCCTGGATAAGAATAGGTACACCGTATCCCTGCGTGTCGTAAGAGACGACTAAGAGGGTTGGCGTCAGGAAGGGCATCCGGCCATAAAAACATAGCCTCAAAAAAAAGGGAACCATGACAATTACAACTACATATGGGCAGGCTACAGCCCGAAGTGGAGATCGGTTTCTGAGGTTTGGGACATGGAATGTAGGGACAATGACAGGGAGATCGGGAGAAGTGGTGGAAGTATTGGTCAGAAGAAGAGTGGACATATGTTGTGTGCAAGAGACGAGATGGAAGGGAAGTGGTGTGAGAATGGTGAAGGGTAGGCAGGGACAGAAATACAAGTTTGTGTGGCAAGGCTGCCCGGAGGGCGTGAATGGTGTTGGTGTCCTGTTTTCTGAGGAGTTTGTAGACAGTGTGGTGAGTGTGACTAGAGTGAGTGATAGGTTGATGATGGTGAAAATGATGATTGGAAAGCTCTTGGTGAACGTCATCTCGGGATATGCTCCGCAGGTTGGTCGAAGCGATGAAGAAAAGGACAAGTTCTGGTGTGCGATAGAGAAGCTGATGGAAAACGTGAAAGATGAGGAAGTTGTTGTGGTAGGAGGAGACCTAAATGGACATGTGGGAAGGAGTATGGATGGTTTTGACGGAGTTCATGGGGGTTACGGATATGGTGTGAGAAATGGAGAAGGTGAAAGGATTTTGGAGTTTGCTGATGGAGCTGATTTGTTGATTTGTAATACTCAGTTCCAGAAAGAGGATAATAAGCTTGTTACATACACGTCAGGTGGGTCGACGACAACCGTTGACTACCTGATGGTGCGTAGGCGAGATAGGGGGCACCTCCGGGACACAAAGGTGATCCCGGGGGAGGAGGCTGTTTCACAGCACCACTTGGTTGTCTGCGACGTAAGGGTGAAAGGTGCGAGGAGAGCTCGGCGGGTGAAGTACCAACCGAGAATGAAGGTGTGGAGGTTGAAGGAGGTGACAGTAAGGGAGGCATTAAAAGAGAGTCTGAGTAGGGTCGAGGATGATGTGGTTGAGCTTGAAAGTGGTTGGATGTCAATGAAAGCTTGTCTGTTGGGAGCCGTTGGTGAGGTATGTGGATGGACAAAAGGACCACCGAGGCACTCGGAAACATGGTGGTGGGATGATGAAGTTGGAAAGAGGCTTGACGAGAAGAGGAAGAAGTTCAAGGAGTGGCAGAAGGCGAAGGGTACGGGAGCAGAAACAGCAGAGCATGAAAGTTATAAGGCAGCCAGGAAGGCTGCAAAGAAAGAGGTAGCAAAGGCGCAGGAGGCATCTAGGAAAATGTTCGGAGAACGCTTGGATTCGGAAGAGGGTCAGAAAGCAGTATTCAGGATTGCAAAGCAGATAGCGAAAGAGAGGTGTGATGTGATGGGGGTGAGTTGCTTGAAGGATGAAGTGGGACAAATCGTTGTCGACCCAGATGGAATTAAAGGAAGATGGAAAAGATATATGGAAATGCTGTTGAATACAGAGAATGAATGGGATGGCAACATAGAGAGTAACCCTGTTTTAGGACCGGCAGAGAAGATAACTGAGAAGGAAGTTGAGGAAGCGATAAAAGCAATGAAGGGTAGAAAAGCGGGAGGGCCGACGGGAGTTGTGGGAGATATGTTGAAGGCAGCAGGAAGTTGGGGTGTGAAGAGAATGACAGAGATCTGTAATCTGGTGGTGAAAGAAGGCCGCATTCCAGTGGATTGGGAACTGAGTACCCTCATCCCTCTATACAAGGGGAAAGGTGACCCTCTGGAGTGTGGCTCGTACCGAGCGATAAAGTTATTGGAGCATGGAATGAAGGTATTGGAAAGGGTGTTGGAGAGGAGGATAAGGAAGAAAGTGAAGATCGACGAAATGCAGTTTGGATTCATGCCAGGAAGAGGAACGACAGACGCGCTTTTCATTGTGAGGCAGTTGCAGGAGAAGTACATGGAGAAGAGGAAGAAGTTGTTTCTTGGGTTTGTTGATCTGGAGAAAGCATTCGATAGGGTACCACGCAAAGTATTGACATGGGCATTGAGGAAGTTAGGAGTGGAGGAATGGTTGATCAGAGTAGTGATGGCAATGTACAAAAGAGCGCGCACAGCTGTAAGGACGAAGGACGGGAACAGTGGTGAGTTTGAGGTGAAGGTGGGAGTGCATCAGGGGTCGGTACTAAGTCCATTACTATTTGTAGCTGTGATGGAGGTGCTGGCTCATAACGTAAAGGAGGGTTTACCGTGGGAGTTGTTGTATGCAGATGATCTGGTGTTGATTGCGGAAAGTATGGATGGACTGAAGGAAAAGATGAACAAGTGGAAGGAATGTATGGAGACAAAAGGTCTGAAGGTGAATATCGGAAAGACGAAGGTGATGGCAAGTGGTTAGGCATGTGGTGAGGTGGAAAGAACTGGGAAGTGGCCCTGTGCTGTGTGTAGGAAGGGTGTCGGAGTGAACTCCATTCAATGTACAATGTGCGCTGAGTGGGTTCATCAAAAATGTAGTGGTCTGAGAGGGTCATTAACCAGTGTGGCAGCTACATTCAAATGTAAGGTGTGCACAGAGGGAGCTGCAGATGGAGGAAATGTTGAGTTGGATCTTGGAGATGGCATGAAGCTGGAAGGTGTGAAAACATTTTGCTACCTCGGAGACATGCTGAATGGAGAAGGTGGATCAGACTCGGCAACGGTTGCTCGAGTGAGATGTGCATGGAAGAAGTTTCGGGAACTGGGTGGCATGCTGATGATGAGGGGAGTGTCGTTGAAGCTGAAGGGAAAGGTGTATGCTGCATGTGTGAGAAGTGTTATGATTTATGGGAGCGAGACATGGGTAATAAACGTAGAGCAGCAACGAAGGTTGGAAAGGGTGGAAATGCGAATGGTTCGGTGGATGTGTGGAGTATCGTTGAGAGAGAGGAAGACAAATGATGAATTGCGAAAGATGATGGGAATAGAGCCTGTGATTGATGCTGTGAAGAGGAACAGGTTGAGATGGTTTGGTCATGTGTTGAGGAAGGATGAAAGTGACTGGTTGAGAAGAGTGATGGAAATGAATGTAGAAGGAAGCAGAGGACGGGGAAGACCGAAAAAGACTTGGCTAAAGATGGTGGAAGAAGAAATGCGGGCAAGGGGGTTAACAAGGAGAGATGCAGAAAATAGGGCAAAATGGAGAAGATTGTCATGGGGACCGCAAGGCTAACCCCCGCTCTAGCAGGGAAAATGGCCTTTAAAATGCATGTTGTTGTTGTTGTATTGTGCACGCTTTATGGCCCTAATGGCCTCATCTTGCATTGAAGTTACTTGGAACGGTTAATTGGATTCTTGTGAATATCGCTCATTATCCTGGTCTTTGTCTGAGAACCCAATGTTCCTTCATTTGACAATTTTTAAGCAAGTTGCCCGTGCCCGCACGGGATTCTCGGCAGGGTAGGGATTGAGGGTTTTTGCTCTTCAGGCCTCAAACGGCTTTTTTCTCCGAAGCGAATGTGTTGTTGTTGTTGTTGTTGTTGTTGTTGTTGTTGTTGTTGTTGTTGTTGTTAGGGTTAGAACTGTTTATTTTCAATTTTTGCTCTATTGGTGGAGGGTGATCAGAACACTTATGTCGACCTG
This sequence comes from Myxine glutinosa, assembly GCF_964187855.1. Lineage (NCBI taxonomy): Eukaryota > Metazoa > Chordata > Myxini > Myxiniformes > Myxinidae > Myxine > Myxine glutinosa. Next base: position 649,278 of record NC_136272.1, on the reverse strand, counting down.
AAACGGGAAACTTTTCATCATGTAATCATATTTTGGGACCTGTTTCGGGGTTTGTTTGTTTTTTACCATCGGTGTGGAGTTTACAGGTGACCAATATCGGACGTACATGGGGCGCCTTGGCATATTTGCAGACAACCTCGAGATAAAGGCAATTTCCGAGATGTACAATTTGACAGCAATGTTTACTTCGAAATTGAACAGCATTTCGCTGCACAACGTATTTTCATAATAGGAGGATTCAAACACACCTTAATTACCGAGGTACGATTGCATTTATCCCACAGAGCTGTGTATTCTCTTTACAAAGTGCTCCACCACCTCTAATCCTACCCATCTGTTGTGCGGAAAATATGCGGGCTCAACTAGTAATTATAAATATTGCAATGAAAGTGGCCCAAGAGATGACGGGAGGAATTAATAGAGTACAGGAGTTAGTTATGTCCTTCATACATGCATTTAGGTGGATGGTTTTGTATCTCCGTAAATAGGAATGGTTAACCTTGATTTTGTAGAAAGTATTTTTCCCCACTTATGTTCACCCAATCGCCTTTATTACTCTCAATTCAAAACACTCATTGGTTGGTTGACCATTTGTTTCTCAGTTCATGCTGTTGAGGAATTTTGGACTATGTAATTGATGAATCAAGAATTCAATGTCCAAAACCTTTTGTCAGAAGAAGGATCACAAATTTTAATTCCCGAGGAGGATATCACTTTTTGTTTACAAGGAGATACACAGCAAGAAACAATAACCCTTATCAAACCGACAAGAACATACTGCAAATCACGAAAAAGCACATTGCAAGATGCACAACAAAATCCTAAATCAAAGTCCGAAGTGAAAATCCTGGTACAGTAGAGATGTACATCAAAGAAAACATAAGGATACACAAAATACACAGTAGCATGCACAGTATACAGTATCGACAAACCAAGTGAACAATATCAACATACAGTATTTACAACCCAAGTGAAAATCCTAGCATTTGAAGTTGTCCACGTCTTTTTTTACTGGCTGGAAACAAAGAAATAATTGGGAGGAGCAAGTGAAAGGAGGAGCGAAGATGGGATTGGTCGCATGAAGAAAAGGGGAGGAGAGTAGTAGGATTGGTTGAGCAAAGTGTAGGTGAGAGGGTTTAGGGCAGTGCGGATTGGTCGGATGAAATATGAGGGGGGGCGGGGGAGGGGGGAGGGGAGGGTTCGAGAAATGGGGAAATGGGGAAATGCAATTTGATAGGTCCAGTGAATGTTGGGATGGGTAGACTTCCTGCCGTGTGTGTTAGAGATCAGGTCTGCATCTCAAATATTCTTAGTGAGGCACATCTGTTTCTTATGGTCTTTTGTCAGACCTTGTGGAGCCATCATTATTTTAATTATCCTTGAAGACTTCAAGGACATTTGAAGGTCATTCATTGACTATCTCAGTGAAGCATTTGTAAGAAATAAGTGGATATATCTTTACTCATGTTTACTTACCTTATACTATGTAAATGTAAACTACAAAAATACTTTATATATTTTACTTATTAAACTTTTAAATATAATCTTAGAAATACCTGAGTTTTACAAGCACATCAAATTCCAAACCTGCATGTTATCCGTAATTCATTCATCTTTAACATTATTGTTTTCACAGAACCTGAGTATTCTGCTAAGGGTTATCATATTATATTGCAAATTGACACAATAGTAACATGAGAACTTAATAAGTCATGTTGAAACTTGACGGCGAGGTCACGTCTTTTCGAAGCTGCTCCATGCGCTCACGCTCTCGAAGCTAAGTGATCTATCACAATCGTGTTTTTGTCGAGACTGTATCTTTCGGTGTGTGTACCTATAGCGTATCTTTTGGAAAATTTTCGGTACTAATTTTTCATACATGTATACACAATCGTCGGTTAATGGTATCGAGTATTCTGCGGCCTAGTACTCGTAGGCTTAGACTACCATACCGTCTCTGACCTTGTGGTTTTTTCTCTCAGCGATTCATCGAATGCGCTGAAATTATTTTCGTTCTCTGTTTCGTACCAGTCGTTCACCCCGTACCTCCTTGTTTAATATCTGTACTCACAAAAAAAAACAAAAAAAAACCCCCAAAAAATATTTCCTTCCCCAGGTCTTATTCGTTTATTTGTTGTTCTTTTTGTTCGTTCGTTCTTCGTTCGCGATCTCGCGGCTAGAAATGTATAATCTCTCCCCTGAACAACTATTTTCTCTCATATATTATAACACCCTTTTCTTCTTTTCCTACAAAAGGATGCTTTCGTCTTGCTCACCAAATCTATTCATTCCAAAAAATATATATAATACCATCTCTTACAGTTCCTCCTTTCTACATTCCCTAAACTATCCAGAACTCCACCCCTCCTCCAGTGTCCTCAAACGTATTTTTGACTCGAAGGTCTCAAACTCATTTTGCAAAAAATGTTCGTTTCCCATGAATCGTACACTTTTCAAAATCCAATCTCACCCCTCCCCTCCAAATCCTCCCCATCACCCATCCCTTTCAAATCTCCCCCCTTGCCCCTTGCCCCTTCTCCCCCCTTGCCAATCTCACCACACCCCACACCCTCCACACCCCACACACTAAACTCCCCCCACACCCCTCCCCTCCGAGACTCTCCCTCGCTCCTCCCCTCCTAGACTCCCCTCTCACCCCTCCTCCTCAAAGCATCCTCTCTGCTTCTTCCCCCTTCCAACTTTCACCTTCATCTCCCCAAACCTTCTGGCTCGCTCTTCCCCCTCCTCAAATAACACCTCACTGTGCCTTACCCAATCTCCATCAAACCTTTTGTCTGCCCCATTCTTCCCTTTCTCCAAGCTATTCTGAAATCTCTGAAATCTCTGACACACCTTCAACAGCTCTCCCTACCTCTTCCTCCTCTTCCACATCTTACCCTACCCCTCCCCCCCCCCTGTTCTGGACCCGATGCTCCCCCTTCCTCTTCATTAACGGTATGGACCTCAAACATCTGGGGCCTTCGCTCAAACTTGACTGACCTCTCCATACAGGTTGCTTCTGACAAACCAGATGTGATCTGCTTAACAGAAACTTTCCTCCTTCATGATGTCTCTGATGCCTTGGTATCTCTCCCAGGTTACTCCCTCCTCCGGTATGATAGACCTGAGCCTCGTCCTGGAGGTGGGGTTGCTATCTTTATAAAAAACTCTCTTCCTCACTCGCCCTCCACTGCCCTCTCTCCACCTCACCCCCAGGAATACCTTTGGCTACGGCTTCCCCTTCGCTCCCACCTTTTGTTCATATGTGTGTTGTACCGTCCACCAAACAGCGATGACTCCATCTACATCTCACTCTGATAATATGGACCAACTTCTATCTACCCATCCCAACTCTCTCTTCCTCATATGTGGTGATTTCAATTGTCACCATGCCAGTTGGCTGGGTGTGGGTACCCCTCTCACCAGCCATGGCTCTTCAGCAAAGGACTTCTGCGACTCACTGGGACTGACACAATCTGTCAATTTCCCGACCCGGATCTCAGTCAACGGAGCATCTTCTCTTCTGGATTTGGTTATGACAAACTTCCCTGAAAATGTCTGCTGCTCTTCTTCTGCTCCAATCGGCTCATCTGATCATGTGCTTGTCAAAGTGGACATCTCTCTGACCATTCTCAGAGAGCCTCCTCAGCGTCGACGAGTCTGGCATTTCACTCAGGCCAACTGGCACGGTCTTCAAGCAGCCATCAATCATCTGGACTGGTCTCCCATCTCTACCGCCTCTGACATCAACTCATCCTGGGAATTCTTTCAAAGTAAATTGCTCTCTCTCATGCACAGATTTATACCATCTCGTCTTCAGTTGTCATACCCTTCCTCCCGTCCATGGTACACGGAATCTTGTGGTGAGGCTGTTGCCCTGAAACAACTTGCTTTCGTCTCCTGGAAAGCAAATCCAACGGAAGGAAATCTCATTTCCTTTCACAAAGCCCGAAACAAGTGTGTGTCCACCCTCAGGAGAGCCAGGAAACAATATCTCAACATTCTCAAGACCGAACTCTCTTATCTGTCTCCCTCTTCCAAATCCTGATGGCGTCTGGTCAAATCTGTTTCTGGTGTTTGTTCCCCCTCCATCCCCTCCCTCACCTCAAACGGCTTAACGGCTGACTCCGCACGTGAAAAAGCTGAATGCCTCAACTCTGTGTTTGCCTCTAAATCTTGTGTCCCAAACCCATCCCTCTCTGTACCCACCGTACCCAGTCGTACCCAGCTGCTCCTGGACTCTGTGTCCTTTCCTCCTGACAAGGTGGAAAAGTTTCTGTCAACCCTCGACTCTGATTCTGCAACTGGTCCTGACGGCATCAGCCCACGGGTCCTAAAATCATGTTCTTCTGCTCTTTCACTCCCTCTTTCTGTTCTCTTCACCCTCTCTTTTGCTCAAGGTCATCTGCCATCTGCTTGGAAATCAGCCAACATCACCGGTTTGCACAAAAAAGGTGCAAAAACAGATCCCAGCAACTACAGACCAATCAGCCTTCTCCCAATTATCAGCAAAGTCATGGAATCCATCATTGCTTCAGATATTAAATCTTTCCTCTTCTCCAATGGCTTGATCTCTGATCATCAATTTGGTTTCAGACCTGGTCACTCTACTCTGGACATGCTGCTTCTGCTTTCTCAACAATGGATGGAGGTCCTCAACGCCAAACAGGAAATTAGAGCCGTCTCCCTTGACATTTCACGTGCCTTCGATACGGTCTGGCACCCTGCTCTGCTCACCAAACTCTCCTCCTTTGGTATCCATGGAAATCTCCACGCATGGCTGGCGGACTTCCTCTCTGGTCGTAGTCAACGTGTGGCCCTGAATGGGTTTCTCTTATCTCCTCTTCTTGTTCAGGCTGGAGTTCCCCAAGGTAGTGTTCTGGGCCCTGTGCTTTTTCTTGTCTTCATCAATGATCTCTCTGACTCTCTTGAAAATCCTCTCTATCTCTTTGCTGACGACTCTACTCTCTGTCGCTCCATTCCTCATCCCTCAGATCGGCAGTCTGCAGCCTCCTCACTCTCTGCAGACCTGGACAAAATCACAGACTGGTCAAACAAGTGGAACATGTCTTTCAATCCTGACAAATCTCACACTCTTACAATGTCTCTCCGAAAGGACCGACTGGACAACCCTCCCATCTACTTTCTCAACAATCCTCTCCAATAAGTTATGTCGCTCAAGCTTTTGGGTCTCACTATCTGCCATGATCTTTCTTGGGAAAACCACATTTCCAAGCTGGCCTCCAAAGCCAGTCGCCGACTGGGCATCCTCCGTCGTGCGAAGTCCTTCCTTGGCACACCTGAGCTCCTCACCACATACAAGGCTTTCATCCGCAGCTCAATGGAATACTGTTCCCCCCTCTGGGCTGGTGCTCCTGCCTCACACCTTGCTCGGCTTCACGCTGTTGAGGCCAAAGCTTTCAGAATCATTGGAATCTCCTGCGATGTAGTCAACACCGAGGGCCTTTCACTCACTCACCGCAGGCAGGTTGGTGGTCTTTCTGTCTTCTACCGACTCCTCTCCGGCCTTGCTCCCCCAGCTCTCTCTGTGCTCTGTCCCCCCAATATTCCTTCAGGTCGCACAAGATCTGCCTGCAACCCTCTTATGGTTAAACTGCCAAAGTCTAGGCTCTCTGCTCACCTTCACTCTTTCATTCCCCTTTTCTCCCGCCTCTGGAACAAACTCCCCCACTCCCTTCAATCCCACTCCTCCCTCCAGGTCTTTAAAACAGCTGTTCACCACCATCTCTTATCTTCCCCCATCGAAAACCTTGATCTTTTCTACCCCCGGTAATTCACCCCAGAGTCCTTGCAGTGTTCATATGTTTTATTCCTCTCCCACCTCCCCCCAAGTCCTCCCGATGTCCCTGCTCTCAAATGTTGTGTTTGTGTCCTTCCCCCTCTTCCCCCTCTCTTTTGTGTCCTTCCCCCTCTCTCCCCATCTTGTCTGCCGCTCCCCTTGTTTTTTGTGTTTTGTGTGTCGGTTTGTCTTTTTTGTGTGATCAATGTTAGCTCTTTGACGAGCCTCGATCTTGTATACAAAAAAAACAAAAAAACAAAAAACAAAAAAAAAACAGGCATGCAATTAAATAAGAAAGTCCTTATTTAATTGATAGGTATTTATTTCCCAATTTGTCATATTTGAGAAACCATACGTAGTTTTGTCAAGATTTTAAAACTCAGAAGACCAATTGTTGCCTCAGGGAAATCACTCGGTTGCTCTGACAACCGCATTCTTTGTCAAACTGCAAACTCATCTTTTCCCTCAAAAGTCAAAAGATCATTATAATGAATATATATATATCTCGGTCGAAGACCTCAAGGGAAGGAAGAAGAAGAAGAATCAGAGCAAAAATGTTTAATAGAATCGATTATACACACACGTGTGGAGCGAGGCTCGAGAATGTACCGCCTAACACGCAGCGGACAATTCCTCAAGACACTCGCTGAAAAATAAGTGGAAAGGCATTTCATTTATAGCAAAATATTAGACAAGAATCTGCGCTGAAGACATAGCACTACTGGACCATAAGGACAACACCTCCCATTGTCCCGTCCTATAGAAGGTCAAATTTAGACAACAAGATGTAAGCATAATGATAGGCTACGCTTTTTTTGGCTATCTATCTAAACATATCAGACCCGAGCGCAGGCCGAAGTAAATATTCTTATACACTAGGCTAAATGGTAGATGAAGATTGGATACGTCCTTGGTTTAGGAGACATACTAAACACTACGAAGATATATAATTAATTATTCCCTTTGTGAAGGAGGCGTTTGGCGCCATGTTTCCTGTACGTGGGTCGCGAACATTTTATCTACTGTTTGGCACATAATTCAAGGACTAATTTACTAGGCTACCTGCACGTCGGATCCACCCTGCACGTCGAGCCTCGAAACCACATTTTGTCCACTCACCTCTGCCTGCAGTTGAGTTCAAATCAGTTTTCAGAAGCACGATATATAATTTCAGATGTTATGATCAATTGAGTCATGGGGCTAAAACCCTAATGGCTGACAGTTCCTTCCTTTGTCTTTACAAGACACCTCCTTGGAAAGACACCGTATACCCCAGTGGTCAGCATCCCAATTAGTTACCTGCCAGGCACGACATAACGTCACGTATGCTCAAAGAGAGATACCGGCCCTAACTGGTCGTCTAACATTCAACGTATGAATTGTTAGCCATAATTCGCGACGACGGCGCCTGGTTTAAGAGATTGCTGCCGCCCGCCAGATTCCGAATCCACCCTCGCTGCAGCGTAGGTGCGACCCGGTTGCCAGCCAGATTAAGGGCCCTCTTTATGCAGGTGAGGTCCTCGCGAATCAGGGCAAACAATCGACGTCCAATGCCATCAAGCCTTGTACATGTGATTGCTGGGTGGTGTAAGTGGTGGTGAGGGTGGTTCTTCCGGATACATGTTTTGCCATCCGCTCCTTACTGCTGGTATAATAGCAATGACTTTTAAAAGAACCTACACTTTCTAAATCACAGGTTAAATCATCCCAACTAAAATCATAATCATTATCAGAATCCCAAGCATCAATAGGTTCATCGATTATCCCATATACTCCTTCCTTTTCTGCCAACAATATATCCAAAGCCACTTGATTCTGCATCACCATCGTTTGCATATGCATTAATTCGTTTTCCAATTGTAGTTCTGCGATTCAGGTTTCGTTTCCAATTCGTTCCATTACTAATGCGAGACTATCTATTTGCCAATCATTCATAATACATAAGAGGCGTTAGCCAGTACACGCAAGGGATTTTCAACACAAGTATTACAATCATCACAAACATCGATGCAGGCATCAGCCAGTAGCCAGTTCCCACAAGGGATTTTCACAGTCATCACAAAAATCAATACAAAATTCTGAAGCGCTGGTCACATCTGCCTTGTTGAAGGACCCATTCAGATCGACGGCCTCTGTGGTCAAGATCATGGTTTTCCAACGGCGATTTCTTCATCGTCCATCCTGAAAAATACTTTCTTACACACACCATGATCAATTCCTAGCCCCCCGTCCCACTAATTGGCATTTAGTTACCTTATCTCTCAGATGGTTGGCTTATTCATAGCCGCATTTCCTGTGTCGTGTCTGGAAATTCAAATGCCATATTTACTTTCACTAATTTCCGAAAATACCTTCCTTTTAATCATCTTCCCTACATCTAATAATACATGATTTACCAAATTTACCTTGGGAAAAATGGATCCCAGATAACAAGTCCCTCCCCACTGTTCGGGTAGGTATGGATATGCTTTATTTCCGCAAATAAACATTACTCCATGGGGTGGGATAAGGGCCGAGGCCATGCATTTACTGATCTCAACGCGGGTGGCGCTTGGTGTCCCCCAAGATATGGTTAGCTTGGTTACGTTATGCTGGGCTTGGTCATCTATGGTTATTACAAGGGGGCCTCCCTTTTCTCTCCATCTGGTGTCGGATGGCAGGGTATGGGTGCATTCCGAGGTTCCCATCTGAACGTGTCCCTTTCCTATAAGACACACCCGTCCCTTTTGCTCTGTCACCCAGACTGGATCAGGTGGTTTGTCTAACAAAGCCTGCTTAATGGGTGGGGTATATCGAAACTCCCGGGAACACACTGCTGGGTAGATTTGGGCCTATCAGTTCCAAGGTTGTGGTCAGACATGGGGTACGCAAGGGTCCTGAGCACATATCTCGTAGGGACAGGGGTAGCACTACCATTTCTATCCCTGTCGTACTGGTGTGGGGAAAATGCATGCACACCCAACACCGTGATCGGTTCTGTACTTTCGCCATTGCACGGGTCACAGTCCAATACGTATTTTCCTTTGGCTTTTTCTTGCTTTCGATCCGTGGGTGCGGAATTAATATGTGTGAAATGCATGGTGGCCTATAATCGTAGGGGGAGCTCTGTGACGTCATGAATTCACATTGTAGTAATCGCTTGCTTCAAACGACTGAGGGCAGCAAAACCTGTCTAAACCTACTGCCATTTAACGACGCTTCCCAGATGACGGCTCCCATACACCATTCTGGCACAAAATTGTTGCATCCCACAGATGCCACGATTATTTGAACAAACTCATTTTCCTAATCCACCCTTTCAATTTTCATTTCAATTTAAAGTCAATCCAATGTCCTCTTTTAGCATCCCATGCACCTGTTGCAGACACCTGTTTTAGCCTGAAGCGGTATATTAAACTAAATGTGATTGCCACCCCTAACAGGCGGTGGTGCAGCATCCTCGATCTGTGGTGGTGCATTTGAGGTGTCTGTGTTTGTGGGTATGGCCAACTTACAATGTGTGGCATGTACCCAGGACGACTTGCCCTCACAAAACACCGCTGTTGGTGTGATCAGAAGAACTTGGTATGGCCCCGTCCACCTTGGTTCGAGCGCAGTCTTACGGGTGAAATGCTTCACCAGCACGTAATCTCCTTCACCTTCACCTTCACCAGCACCTATGCAAAACTTTAAAAACATGTCTGTCATCCATGATAGGTAATTCAAGTCAAGAATGGTAATTCAAGTGCTGCCATATCCACTGGCGCCGATGCCGTTGACATATAGCGCACGAGCGACAGACCATGGTAACCACAGTCGAAAGGCCTGGTGCTGCCCAGGTGGAAGTGACCTGCCTCATCACCCCCCTATGGCACACATGGCCATTTTGATGCGCCATGCGTGCCAACCATGGCATTAAAGCTCGCGGTGCCACGGGTTTGTCATTAATCGTCCACATTTGTCCTTCTGCGGGGCACTGAGCTCCCAATTTAATCCAATTTTTGATGTTCTACGTTTGAGGCCGCGGCTTGTAATTGTATTACATCGAACTCTGTAGGTGCGGATGTCGGAACGTCTGTCTTGAGGTGCCAAATTAATTATGAACCCTTCATTGTTGTCCAACACATGGACCGTTCGGTGTTCAACATTGTATCGACGCCTTACTGGCGTTTTCCGCAGTCGGTCCATCATCCATGTACGACAGTACCCTGCCATTCCCAAAAATCGCAACGAACACACTAACTCTTCACTGTTATCCTTCACTTCACTTCAAAATTTCACTGTTATCCTATCAATACCTGGACAATTTTTTCCTTTCCTTCCTAGATACGCGAATTTCACATCAGTATAAACCCACTGGAAAAATTATCTGAAAAATAACTAGCCTCCCAAAACCATTTCCCTGCAAGAGCGGGGTTAGCCTTGCGGTCCACATGACAATCTTTTTTATTTTGCTCTATCACCTCCCTTTGAGCAATAATTTAATTGGTGTGATTCCCATATACCCACTCCTGGTGGAGTTCTGTTCACCTGGTCTGCAGAGCCGTGATCCAATCTTCACCAGCCCCCAATCACCTTCTTATCACAAAACAACAGTCCATAACTAACCACTTTTCTTTATTTCCCGTCTTTTCCATCAACTTTTATAATCTTTTCCCCTCCCTTTCTTAGCAAACCTTGCAAAGTCACTTGTCATTGACAAATGATCCATCTAATTCGACTTTCCTTTAACATCTTCGCACTTTCCATGACCTTCTTCACACTTACTTTAAACCTTTTCTTCAGACACAACCCACATGAGTTATGAATACAATTTCCCCTTCCAGGCACGTGTCTAGTCACTCACAAAGTGTCCATAAGACAACGTCATCATATTTCACAGAACTCCACCACTCTATTAAATCCTAAACATGCCCAATGGGCAATCCACGAAAAAATCAAAGCATTTTCAGTCCCCCTTTCAGGGAAGTCAAATCAACCACCATTAAAGCACAAAACAGAAAACGACCATATACTCAGAGTATATGCCATATACTCAGAGTGAGACCCGAAAATCAAGCAGACAGACCGACAATCGAACCTGTCTTTCGACACTGCCGAACGACAAGTTCGCAGACACTGAGGGAGTGACATTCGACCCCCAGTAGATACCGCGGACACCGCTTTGGTCCGCACCAGCAACTCCCTCAAAATCAGTGTTCAGAGACATGACTCCATAGACAGCCAGAAAGCCAGACAAATACGGACACACATACACAGAGATTAATATATTTTTACAGATTAATATACAGAGATTAATAGATTAATATAAACAATTAATATATTGTCCACATTCATCTTGGTCAACCCAACCCATTCTGGCTCTCCCCAAGAGCTCTGTGTCCGGACAGACAGACAGATAAACGGACCGGGTGAAACCATAACCATCCATCCTTCCGATTGGACTCACGTCAGCATCACATGTCATTCTTGCCTTCATTCAACGCATTCTGTCATCCCACGTCGGCCAAATACAAGCCCCGGCCATGCCGTTGAATAAACACCCTGTCGGTTGACAGCCTATTATTTTTGACTTTCACTCCCATTCTCCCTTGCTACATCTGGAGAGCCGTTAATGTGGGGATGTAATTGAACACTTGTTTTAAAGCCCTGTCTACACATGCTCTCCATAACATTCTCATTATTCCCTGCCAATTTTACTCATCCGGATTGCCCAACGCCCGTAGGCAATTTGGGGAATCCCTTGTCAGTCAATGACACACATCAATGACACACACACAATAAACACAAATACACGCTGCAATGACAGATCATTCATTCCCTTATACACAAATACCATGTGACTGACCTTTCATTCTCCATACAATACAGTATAAATTCATGCACACTCATGCACCCTTCAATCCTACTTACCTGTGAACTCTAACACATCCAGTGCGTAGCTTAACTTAAAATACTCATTATTCTACCTTTCTTGGGCTAGTCCCTCCTGGTAGTCCTAAGATCGGGTCGCCCCCCGATTCCTAACCTTAAACGCAGTTCTCACGCCGGAGTAACTTAATACCTATTATCTATCACCCACATATGGGTCTACCTGCTTCCCACGCAGGAAGCTTACCTGAGGGATACCCCTCCTTATCCCGGGCGCCCTGTATAATCGATTCATTACCCACTGCTGCTCTGGTTTAAACTAAATTTGGTTCGGAATGCAAGCCAGGTGGTACAGCCGACAGAGGTCCACACGTCCAAGCAAGGCGGGAGGCTTCAATTTCGAGGTGCAAAAATGCGTACCCACCAAATTAGATGCCGGCAGGCCTCCCTCCCGACCTGGAACGTGAGGATCCATCTCGTCTGCACACTTGGATGTATCCCACTTCTGACACCAAATTCTCGGTCGAAGACCTCAAGGGAAGGAAGAAGAAGAAGAATCAGAGCAAAAATGTTTAATAGAATCGATTATACACACACGTGTGGAGCGAGGCTCGAGAATGTACCGCCTAACACGCAGCGGACAATTCCTCAAGACACTCGCTGAAAAATAAGTGGAAAGGCATTTCATTTATAGCAAAATATTAGACAAGAATCTGCGCTGAAGACATAGCACTACTGGACCATAAGAACAACACCTCCCATTGTCCCGTCCTATAGAAGGTCAAATTTAGACAACAAGATGTAAGCATAATGATAGGCTACGCTTTTTTTGGCTATCTATCTAAACATATCAGACCCGAGCGCAGGCCGAAGTAAATATTCTTATACACTAGGCTAAATGGTAGATGAAGATTGGATACGTCCTTGGTTTAGGAGACATACTAAACACTACGAAGATATATAATTAATTATTCCCTTTGTGAAGGAGGCGTTTGGCGCCATGTTTCCTGTACGTGGGTCGCGAACATTTTATCTACTGTTTGGCACATAATTCAAGGACTAATTTACTAGGCTAAGGATCCACCCTGCACGTCGAGCCTCGAAACCACATTTTGTCCACTCACCTCTGCCTGCAGTCGAGTTCAAATCAGTTTTCAGAAGCACGATATATAATTTCAGATGTTATGATCAATTGAGTCATGGGGCTAAAACCCTAATGGCTGACAGATATATATATATATATATATATATATATATATATATATATATATATATATATATATATATATATACACACACACACACACATATATACACATATATATATATTGTTACGGAATCCAACGTCGGCCTTCCCCACTTACCAAGGGGGGATTAGTCCCCTCGCTTATATGACTGACCGACGTAGTCCTGGGGGTATGACATCACGCCCCGGTCAGCGCTGGGTAGGGTATTAGGCCCAACCGTCCTATGACGTAAATACCAGCACCTACCGGTACGCAAGGAAACACTCCACCGCCCACGGTCACAGCGTAATGGACTAGTTGCGCCGAGCGAAGCGAACTGCACCGTGAGCCGGTTACCAAGACTGACCCGATCCTGAACGTTGGCCAAATCGTGCCACAGGTATTCAATGAAGGAAATCACTAAAGCGACCGAATGTGAAGAAGACGAAGGTAGGAAGAACAAATATAATTTATTACTACTATTACAAGACCAAAAATAACCAAGGAAGAAGGAAGGATAATAAAATAAAGACAGAAAGAATGGAAGGAGACACAGTGCAATTATTAGCTTAACTATACAAGCTTAATTAATACCCCAGGACAACGTGAAAGACAGACGAACGATCACACTTACACGGGGAATGCAGGCAGGAATGAATGGCTGAAGGTGGATGGCTTGGAGAGGCAAGGAAGGTCCAGCGGGGACTGGGCACGGTCGGGCCGGAAGGCACCGCCGTCAAAAAGCCGAGCCGCGGTCGTGCGAACTCCCGTGGTTCCAAACTGCGCGGGCGAAGTTCCTTTTTCCGCACTGCTGCGTCGCGCGCTCCTTGCGTTGCCTCGATCCGTATCTCCTCTGCAGCGCGGCACGTATCTCATCTGCAGCGCGGCATGTATCTCAGCTGCTTGGACTCATCTGAGGTGGGGGCGTCTCCCGTGGGTTATATAAGCCCCACCCTTGGACCTTCGCGAACCTCCCAGATCGTTCTCTCTCCGCCCGCTCAAGCCAAACCCCTTCGTGCTGGGTTGGTTGAGCGGGGGCCGACTCACTCCTCCTTTCTATGACGAGGTGCGGAGACACGCCTTTCTTCTTCCAACCGACCGCGTGCTCAATGGAGTCCATTTGCGGCGAAAAACCGCAAATGGAGTCCATTCTTAGCTCTTTCACGAGCCTCGATCTTGTATACAAAAAAAAAAAAAACCATCCAAACCTGGCACTTTGAAGATGGGACCTACTCTTATTTAATTTGGTGCAATGGAGAGTCGACTATTGGGAAACACAGCCTTAAACTACATAGAATAAGGGAATAACTATTTAAAAGGATATATGGTGCCCTGCGTGTATGTTTATGGAATTAACTACGAGGACGACCTTCGACCTTTCTTTACTTACGGAGGGTGACATTTCCACACAACAAAACCATAATTCTCACATTCGTTATACTTTCTCAAATTCGTTACAATATATATATATATATATATATATATATATATATGTATATATATATATATATATATATATATATATATATTGTTACTGATCGCGGATTAAGATGTTATTTACCGAGCGGTGGTATTGCCGCGACCGTTACAGGATCCCTGACTCACCCGATTCACCCAGAACTTTGGCCGTATCGCGCCGCAGCTGCCCAATCTGGGAAAAAGACTAAAACGACGAAATGCAAAAGGAAAAGGAATAAAACGAGAAGACGGACAGAAGAGTAATTGGATTTATTATTTACACACGCAAAAAGGAGCAATCAAGGTTTATTTACAACACATAAGACGCAGGTGACACAGTGCAAATACTAGCTTATAGTTATACAGACTTAACTTATTCCCAGGACAGAACAAACAAAGACACTGACTCACGCGGGGAATTGCATAGTGGATCGCTGGCAGGAGGTGTGTGGCTGGAGGGGGGAAACGGCACGGAGCTGGCTGGAGCTTGATCCCGCACGGGATGTCGGGCTGGACCTCGACGGCCGCTGATGCCACCGGGCCTGTCGTGTGCGCGGGATCACGGGTCGGAGCTGCTTGGTGGAGCCGATGCGCTGGTGGGGGGGTCTGGCGTGACGGGTTCTCTCCTCCTTACGCGCTGTTGCTCTGATGACCCAGCTCTTTTTCGTCCCTCCTTGTCTCAACTCAAAGTGCATCTCTCCTGGGAACACCCCCGCCGTGGGTTATATAGGCCCCGCCCCTCAACCTTTGCGAACCTCCCCCAAACGTTCTCTCCCCGCCCTCTCAAGCCAAACCCCTTGTTCATGGTTGGTCGAGTGGGGCTGGTTCACTCCTCCCCTCTCTGACGAGGTGGGGACCCGCCTTTCTTCCCCAACCCTGCCTCGTCAATGGTGGATGAAGGGAAAACCGCCCAACCTGCAGTTGGCAATGCGAATTGCAATTGACGGAAAGGGGGGAATGGAAGTGTTGGGAGTGGGAATGAAGGGAATCTATCTCTTTCACTGGTGCAATGGAGTATTTCAATTAATGGGAGACACAGCCTTACTCTAAAAACACATAATAAGAGATAACTATCAAACAGAGGTATTCTATTATTTGGCTGACGTGTATGCTTGTGGACTAATTATGGGATGCCCTTTCACCTTTACACAGCTCCGGAGGCAGGGGGGCGCAGAATAAACAATAATAATAATAATACACAATCAAAAAATATACAGTCCTCATCTCCGCAACACTGCACCCTCCTCCTCTTAGGCACGGTCCGGGCCTACAACTTTTATTTTTAGTGTGACACGTAGGTGTAGTTCCCTCTACTTTTAACCTGACCCTGAGTGCGACAGTTTTAAAACATAAATAAATGTGTCCCGCTGCTCCATTGCACCCTGCCTAACAGACTTACGCCCACAGTTAACCGAATTGCGGAATGGTCTTCAAACTATACACTGACGGTGGGAAGCATTATTTACAATGACGCTATTTTTATTTACAAAACTAACCCAGGACCTGTGATTGTTCTTTCTGGGGGGGAGACAGTCTGCTCTGCATCGACGCACCATGAACGCACCCAAAAACGCACCAATACACGCCCAAGCACCAATCGGTGCAGTCATCACTGTTCAAGAAAATAAAACCAACAACCCCTAACCCTGCAGGTGTCTCTTGCTCTTCGGCTCCCTCTGCTGGTTATTATTATCTGTCTTCCAGATGTTGTCATTTTCATTTTGCTTTGCTTACTGGCGGCCTATTTGTATTAAAACTTGCACCCAATGTGTCCTTTTTATTTATTTTATTTATGGCCCACAGGGCCGACTAGTGTGGTTCACCTGTGGGGCATCGGTGCCCTGTGGCCAAGGTCCGCCAGCAAGATTTCGGGCCCTCATGGCCGGTTCCAGCAGAGGGGCCATGCCCCAACCCATGGGGTCCATAAGTGGTGCTCGGCCACAGGCATGTGGTCCATAATGTGGTGCATCGATGCAGACAGCTGGTTCTGGGAATTTCGGGCGCACAATGGCCGACCCACGCACGCTCCCCTCGGCACCCAATGGCGCACAGGTCATGTGGGAGACAAAAGGGGAAAGACCATTGAGCGAGGGGTAAGGTCACAAGGGTACACATCAATAAGGCAATGCAAGGCGAAATGCGTACGGAGGGCGAAGTGAGAAAGCTCGTCCCTACCGTACGTCACCCCCCTGTCACCTACCCTACCCTTGCCCTTACCCCATATGTACAAAAATCTACACATTTACAAATTCGTCACTACTGTCACGTCTTCCCCATATTTCCTCTATACCAAATTCGTCGCCACAATCCCTCTACTTCAAAATTTGCCATCACCCAATTCGTCATCAATCCTCATAAGGAGGGAGAGATGGAATTACACACAATTTCACACCCACGTCATGATGCGTCTCACAATCCAAACATTCGCACAGTAAAAATAATTAAACATGGCATGGTGCGGAGTACCTGTCACCTCAGGTGAGTGGATGCAGATGGTGCGAGGAGACTTCATCCGAACTACTTTCTAAATGACATTAACACACTTTACACTACCCGGGGTCTCTCCCTGCCAATCCATTGGCCAACTTACACTATGGGTTCTAAAAACCAATTCCCATTGACCAACCTGTGGTGCTTCTCAATTTGGGGTCTCACTCCCCCGATTCATCTCCCGGTGCCTCGCACAATTTCTGGGCTGCGACGTGTAGCTCTCCCAGCAGGTCTACCCACCTGCACACCTCCACCACTGCAGTTGCCACCCGAGCTTACCTAGCTCCTCACCCTAACCTAACTAACTGGGGAAGGCCCTCTCCTGGCTCTGTCACCCCCTGGTGCCCTCTGGCACTGGGCTACCCGGGTCCGTCCTCCGGATCCTCGGGCCGCATCCACAACTACCGGCTCCCAGAGCCCACCTGCGGCCTCACCTGGCCGACATCCTCACAGTGGTGGAGTGCCCAAACCAACTACACACACTAACAGGCTACACGCCCAGCCATTTCCACAACACTAATGCACCCATCCAAAGACCATTCTTTCACCCGCACCACAGATGCCAATATCCAACCACAATTTACCTATACCCTCTACCTAACACTTACACTACCCGCCCCGGGTACTCGTGAAAGGGGTCCACTCTTCCCCCATCCACACCTTCGCACCATGCACACCACTCCGTACCACTTACTCCAACTCTCTCCACACCAGTCATTCTCTGCTCCATATATTCCACACACCTGTACTTGCACACCTGTGCTCTCACACCTGGTGCCACCTGCACCCTTCTCTCCCCAAAGCGCATTCGCGCTGATCCACAACACTCACTACTCATACACTGCTCCACACACCTGTTCAGTTGCACACCTGTGCAGTCACACCTGTTCCATCCTCACACAGCATCATCTCATCTAACTACTCCCCTCTGAAACTTGCGCTTCCCAGTCGTCCCTTTAAACTATTGCGCTCCCTCGTCATTATCATCCACCCTAATCTACCTGCGTCCCCACTACAGGTATCAGTCACTATCTAAACTTAACGTTACCTAATGTCATCTTCGCTAGATCCCTATCAATATCCTAACCCACCCGGGCTAGTTTTCACTGCCATACACCCCATAAGCTATAGCTCCTTTGCCCCACTTGTGAGGGATGGTGGATTTGCCATCCCACCACATCGGGGGTCTCTCACTATAAATTTTGCTCGTCCAAATTCCAACCAATTCAAAAATTTTCCATTTACTGCCAATTCTACCCACTATTATAAATTTCGTATCAAATCACGATCACTATCACTATCACCCGTCTACTTATTACATCCTCTCGGTGCGCCAATTCACGTCTAAAGCTCGGCTTCGTACAGCCGAGCCATGAACGCGGGTTCTTGTGTGCCAGCGGCTGGATACGTCCCGCATTTGTGGCAGGGACGGGGGCTTACCCGGGCCGAGATCCCACGCACCACCTCGGCGTGGAGCCATCCAATGTCCCGATCTCGACCTGCCGGCACGTCTCAATAGAAAGTGGTCGCCATGACGACCCTTCCTATCGGGCTGCCCGCTCCGCCTAGTGGAGCCCGGACGCGGCCGTTCCAAGCGAGGCACAGCGTGGATCACAGCACAGCACAGCACAGCACAGCACAGCACAGTTCTTTCGAAACCGCCGTGGTTCGGATCCCCGCTGGTTCTCGCGGCACGCGAAGCCCGGCACGCACCGAGGGCCCGATTCGGCTATAAGTCGTTCTAACCTTTAACCCGGTTACCGTCGATGCCTTACCTGGATGCTTATACGCATACGCTACCCCTTTCTTGCTCATACATGCAGCCGTTTCCATGCTCCTCGTCGTACCTTTTCTTACACACCTCGGTACACTCATTCCGCTCACCGACTTGGTCACACACCTGACCACCGAACACCTTGGCACACATTCGTCGCTCGCACACCTCACCAACACACCTCTTCGCGCCCCCTCCTCGGTCACCGCCTCTGTGACAATCACAGGTGTGCTCTCACTCGCACACCCAACCACGTGCCTCACTACCAATTCCAGCGTGCATTCCCACTCACGCTCTACCATTCCAGGTGTGCATCCTTCCATTCCAGGTGTACATCCTCGCTGACCTGTCACAACCAACTCACGCTCCTGGTCACTCTCACTACTCTCACCACCACTCTTGACAGCGCACTCACCCTTACTCTCGACGGCACACTCTTTCCTCATGCACCCGTCCGTTACACACCTTTCTCGCGCACACTCTCCCGTTACATCCTCTGTAACATTCACCACACCGCGCTTCCATGTACCCCCTCGCACACGCGCTACGACTGACTCACTCTTGACGGCACACTCACTCCTCGGCGTGCACTTTTTCCTCACACACCCCATGGTCGGACATTCTCGCACACCTCTTTTTGCGCACACCAGACCTGTTGCACACTTCACCAATGGCCTTTCACGAACACCCGGATCCAAACCAATCCCCAAGCCGACCGAAGCTTTCCTCACATCATATACATTGCCACTCACCTCCGTACCTCGTCTCCGCACCTCTTTTGCCACCTGCAAACTCTTTATTCGGTTAGTGAGCATCACATCATGAGTTGAGCACCGACCTTGCACATATTCCATCACCTCCTCCTAGATTTCTCTTTTAGTTTCTGTTCGTCCCTTCTTAATTTCACTCACCTCTTCCTCCACTTCCTCTAATTTTTGTTTAACCTCTTTTATTTCTCGGTGCGTCTCCTCAAGTTCGTCCTCTAAGGCTACCGTGACCGTCTCTATGTGCATCCTCACCTGCCGGTCCTTTGTCTCCATTATCTCTGTCACCTCGTCCACCCTCATTGTCAGTTCCTCCCGTACCATCTGACATTGCCTCTGCGTCGCTATTAATTCGTTTTTAATTTCTTTTTGTGTCGCCTTTAACCCTCCTAGTACCGCAGTGTTCTTTTGAACCTGCTCCACTAGTTCTTTTTGTCCCTCCGTCAGCTGTTCCACCTCCTCCGTCAGATCTTCTATGCCCCCCTGTAACCTAGCCGTTCCATTTCTCACCTCTTTCTCCATACGCTTCTCACCTCGCTTTACCTCCTCGCGTAGCCCCGAAACCTCCTCACCCACACCTCGTCGTATCTCCTCTTTCATCTCCCCCATCTCTTTTGTAGATGCCACCCTCATCTGTCCCAATTCATCCCTCTGAGCATCCAGTTTACTTTCTAACCCGATTTGCACCTCCTCTATCTGGTTCCCCATTCGTTTGATTTCCCGGGCAGATTGTTCCCCTATTTCCCGCAATTTGTCCTCCATCCTATTTTCTAACCCCATTAACCCATTTTTCACCTCTTTTATCCCGTTGTCTAACCCCTCAAAATTATTGTCTAACTTCCCAAATTTCTTGTCTAACTCCTCAAAATTATTGTCTAACTTCCCAAATTTCTTGTCTAACTCCCCGATTTGATTTCCTAGTCGCTCCCCCATTCTGTTTTCCATTCCCTCCATTTCCCTGGCTCTTTTTTCGTTGTCGCACTTCGACTGTGCCATGTATTCGCTAAACTGTGCCATGAACTGCTGCATGTTAAAGCCCGCTGATACAGCGGGCTCGGCTACCGCGCGCTCGTGCGAGGCGCCTCTTTGCGCGCCTGAAACCTCGTGCGCGAGAGCGCCATTTTGTGCGTCTGATACACCCTCAACCACCTCATTGCTCTCCTCCTCCCTTTCCTCCACATACATTTCCCCGAGGTCCTGGGTCGATTCTACCCCGTCTATCTCTCCCACCGGCATCCCGTCGCCTTGACCAGCCATGGCGCGATTTCAAAATTCGGGTTTTGTAAAACGAAACAAATTTCGGCCGCTCCAAATTTTGACCAAATTTTTTCCTAGATGTTTTAAAAATTTGGTTCGGGCCCCGAATCTCACTCCCAGACACCAATTGTTACTGATCGCGGATTAAGATGTTATTTACCGAGCGGTGGTATTGCCGCGACCGTTACAGGATCCCTGACTCACCCGATTCACCCATAACTTTGGCCGTATCGCGCCGCAGCTGCCCAATCTGGGAAAAAGACTAAAACGACGAAATGCAAGAGGAAAAGGAATAAAACGAGAAGACGGACAGAAGAGTAATTGGATTTATTATTTACACACGCAAAAAGGAGCAATCAAGGTTTATTTACAACACATAAGACGCAGGTGACACAGTGCAAATACTAGCTTATAGTTATACAGACTTAACTTATTCCCAGGACAGAACAAACAAAGACACTGACTCACGCGGGGAATTGCATAGTGGATCGCTGGCAGGAGGTGTGTGGCTGGAGGGGGGAAACGGCACGGAGCTGGCTGGAGCTTGATCCCGCACGGGACGTCGGGCTGGACCTCGACGGCCGCTGATGCCACCGGGCCTGTCGTGTGCGCGGGATCACGGGTCGGAGCTGCTTGGTGGAGCCGATGCGCTGGTGGGGGTGTCTGGCGTGACGGGTTCTCTCCTCCTTACGCGCTGTTGCTCTGATGACCCAGCTCTTTTTCGTCCCTCCTTGTCTCAACTCAAAGTGCATCTCTCCTGGGAACACCCCCGCCGTGGGTTATATAGGCCCCGCCCCTCAACCTTTGCGAACCTCCCCCAAACGTTCTCTCCCCGCCCTCTCAAGCCAAACCCCTTGTTCATGGTTGGTCGAGTGGGGCTGGTTCACTCCTCCCCTCTCTGACGAGGTGGGGACCCGCCTTTCTTCCCCAACCCTGCCTCGTGGTCAATGGCGGATGAAGGGAAAACCGCCCAACCTGCAGTTGGCAATGCGAATTGCAATTGATGGAAAGGGGGGAATGGAAGTGTTGGGAGTGGGAATGAAGGGAATCTATCTCTTTCACTGGTGCAATGGAGTATTTCAATTAATGGGAGACACAGCCTTACTCTAAAAACACATAATAAGAGATAACTATCAAACAGAGGTATTCTATTATTTGGCTGACGTGTATGCTTGTGGACTAATTATGGGATGCCCTTTCACCTTTACACAGCTCCGGAGGCAGGGGGGCGCAGAATAAACAATAATAATAATAATACACAATCAAAAAATATACAGTCCTCATCTCCGCAACAATATATATATATATATATATATATATATATATATATATATACATATATATAAATATATATATATATATTATATATATATATATATATATATATATAAATTGTCTTGATCTTCAATGCACTTCTGCATATACACACACACACATACGCATATATATGTATATATGTATATATATATATACTTATGCTAACATTCGGGGTCTGCCTAACAGGCACATAAGACATCCGCCATTATAAAGCTTGCCGTGTTAAGTGTGGAAAAGTTCTGAGGAGATTGCGGCTGGCTCAATAGCACAGTGGGCTGTTGACGCGTTATCAACGGAGGTCCGTGGTTCGAGCCCCGCATTGAGTCAGAATTTTTTCACACTTAGCCCCTCGCAGGAATTTGATTCCTGTTTATAAAAATTGATTTAAACTTCAATGCACTTCTGCATATACAGTCACGTGAAAAAGTAAGTACACCCCATGTAAACTTTTGACTTTTTCAACATATTTCAACATACAGCTATTTGATCTTCATTTCAACAATATTGATAGATAAAGGTGATATAATATAACAAATATCATGAAACATTTACATTTTGTAGTCCATTGTATAATTGAAATAAACATCAATGCAAATTTTGCATGTGGAAAAAGTAAGTACACCCCTACATTTATCACTACAATTACCTAAAATTAGAATCGGGTGCACCAGCTCAGGTGCAAATGATTAGAACATCGTTAGAGAAGATCTTGGAGGAACCTGTCTTATTTAAACCTCAGATATTTAGTTGGATTTGCTCTTTGTTGTTGAAGTGTGCGGCGTCACCATGCCTAGATCAAAAGAGCTCTCTGAGGCCTTCAGAAAGAAGGTTATAGATGCATACAAGTCTGGGAAGGGATTTAAAAAGATCTCCAAACAATTTGAAATCAATCCTTCGACTGTCCGGAAGATCATCTACAAGTGGAGAAGTTTCCAAACAACTGCCCATTTGTTCAGGCCAGGCCGCCCCAGCAAGTTCAGCCCGAGAGCAGACCGCAAGATGCTGAAAGAAGTCTCGAAGAACCCCAGAATGTCACCACGGGACCTACAGGTAGCTTTTGCCACTGTTGATGTCAAAGTGCACGACTCTACCATTAGAAAGAGGCTGCACAAATTTGATCTACATGGGAGGTGTGCCAGGAGAAAACATTTGCTGTCCAGAAAGAACACCAGGGCAAGACTAACGTTTGCCAATGAACACCTTGTCAAAACACCAGCACTTCTGGAACAATGTGCTCTGGACAGATGAGTCAAAGGTAGAGCTATTTGGCCACAGTACCAGAAGACATGTTTGGCAAAAACCAAAGACAGCATTTGACTACAAGAACCTGATACCAACTGTAAAGCATGGTCGTGGAAATATTATGGTTTGGGGCAGCTTTGCTGCACCAGGGCCTGGGCAGCT
Organism: Myxine glutinosa; assembly: GCF_964187855.1. Lineage (NCBI taxonomy): Eukaryota > Metazoa > Chordata > Myxini > Myxiniformes > Myxinidae > Myxine > Myxine glutinosa. The sequence continues at coordinate 625,938 of NC_136272.1, read as the reverse complement.
CACCATCATATAATCCACTATGAATTCTTCATTTTACCAGAGGGTGCTTGAGGATAATGTGAGGCCATCTGTCACAAAGCTGAAGCTCAACCGAAGGTGGACATTGCAACATGACAATGACCCTAAACATACCATTAAATCCACCAAGGAATGGCTGAAAAGAAAGAAATGGAGGGTTCTGGAATGGCCAAGTCAAAGCCCGGATCTAATTCCCATCGAGATGTTGTGGGGGGGATTTGAAACAAGCTGTGCATGCAAGAAACCCCTCAAACATCGCACAGCTGAAAATTCTGCATGGAGGAGTGGGCAAAAAATTTTCCCAGTCGATGTCAGAGACTGGTAGACAGTTAGTAGAAACGCCTACTTGAGGTTGTTTCTGCCAAAGGGTGCAATACCAACTATTAGAGCCAAGGGTGTACTTACTTTTTCCACATGCGAAATTTGCATTTATGTTTATTTAAATTATACAATAGACTACAAAATATAAATGTTTCATGATATTTGTTGTATTATATCACCTTTGTCTATCAATATTGTTGAAATGAAGATCAAATAGCTGTATGTTGAAATATGTTGAAAAAGTCAAAACTTTACATGGGGTGTACTTACTTTTTCACGTGACTGTACACACATACATACGCATATATATTGTTATGAATTTGGGTGGAGGAATATCTAGAGCCAGATAGATCTGTGTATGTAGTTATTCGACTGTCGCGATAGGGAATCAACCTTGTAATTTCTGTGTTTTTGGGCAGTTTGTCAGGATAAGAGTATCTCTGTGAACATACCAGGATGTTCGGGTGTTAAATAGTGTAGGGAATAAGATAACACCCCTTGTGTGTCAGACCTGGTAATCATTCCTTTGTCCCTTATGGCAATGCACTCCTATAAACACTTAGATAGGCCCTTTAGTGCACACAGTAATTAAATCCCCTTCCCTTACAAAGATTGTGGAAGACAGACAGGAAGCCAGATCGGGGCGCCGCCGGCCGCACCACCAGCTGGCCTGACAACATCACGTAAAGACGAGCTGTGACCACGCCACAGGGAACGTGTGATTGGTTGGCGCAGCAGGCGAGAACCTCCAGCCAATCAGGGCGGGAGGCGTGAAGACGCAACTGAGGAAGAGGTTGTTCATTGGAGGGAAGGCGCTGCAAGGTTGGGTGAACGGCGGGAAGCTACGAGGCGCTGATTGGGGGGTGCGCCGAGACTGACATCACAGGCCAGGTTATAAAAGGACGCGCTGCACGACATTTTAGCAGCTCTCTCCTGGCTTCCTCGCGCTCTTGGCCCTGGGTTTTGATGGTGCAGTCGCGTTCCTCTCTCTTGGCGCTGTTCTCTCTCTCGTAGCACCCTCTCTTCGCAGTGGACCTCGTTTTGGAAATCGACCCTCGGTGATTTTGGTGCTGTGAGCGAACAGACCTCGTGTGCAACCGACGAGGGGTTTGGAGCGAGGCGTGCCGTGGAGCGGACGAGGCTGGGGCGAGTGGGGCATTGGCTTGGGCCTGGCGGAGCGCGTGGGCGAAGTGGACGAAGGGTTTCTTCGCGCCGGAGCTTGGAGCCGCGTGTGGGCAAGACGACGAGCAGATAAGGACGCAGCACATTTCCATTACAGGATGAGACATTTCTTTTCGTAATTCATTTGCCCATGTCTCGATTCTGAAGTAAGGTGTGTGGGATCCCAATTTAGGACCGTATTTATTCATCGTCGCATTCCTTGTTATCGGGTTCCGGTCAATAAATCTCTATTTTTGTACATTAAATCTTGTGTTTGTTCGAGTTCATTAATTCCCTGCAGGATCGGAGCTGCCGTCGGTTCGCTCAAGGTAAGCGCTTTTGCAGCAGCTTCCTCTTCCCTTCTTCCTCCCGCGGATTTATAGCAAAGTCCGAGTTGGTGGGCACCTCCATTAAAGTCGTTCTGGTCTTCCGCGGTCCCTGTTATTAACCGGAGGGATTCGCACGACAATATATTTACGCTAACATTCGGGGTCTGCCTAGCAGGCACGTAAGACATCGGCCATTATAAAGCTCGCCGTGTTAAGTGTGGAAAAGTTCTGAGGAGATTGCGGCTGGCTCAATAGTGCAGTGGGCTGTTGACGCGTTATCAACGGAGGTCCGTGGTTCGAGCCCCGCATAGAGTCAGAATTCTTTCACACTTAGCCCCTCGCAGGAATTTGATTCCTGTTTATAAAAAATGGATATATTGTGTCCTGTGTAGTATAAGAAAAAGTACAGGAGAAGTGCAGTGAAGAAGAAGTGCAGGAGAAGAGGAAGAAGTTGTTTCATGGGTTTGTTGATCTGGAGAAAGCATTCGAATGGGTTCCACGTGAAGTAGTGACATGGGCATTGAGGAAGTTAGGAGTGGAGGAATGGTTGATCAGAGTAGTGATGGCAATGTACAAAAGAGCGCGCACAGCTGTAAGGACGAAGGACGGGAACAGTGGTGAGTTTGAGGTGAAGGTGGGAGTGCATCAGGGGTCGGTACTAAGTCAACTACTATTTGCTGTGTGCAGGAAGGGTGTTAGAGTGAACTCCATTCAATGTACAATGTGCGCTGAGTGGGTTCATCAAAAATGTAGTGGTCTGAGAGGGTCATTAACCAGTGTGGCAGCTACATTCAAATGTAAGGTGTGCACAGAGGGAGCTGCAGATGGAGGAAATGTTGAGTTGGATCTTGGAGACGGCGTGAAGCTGGAAGGTGTGAAAACATTTTGCTACCTCGGAGACATGCTGAATGGAGAAGGTGGATCAGACTCGGCAACGGTTGCAAGAGTGAGATGTGCATGGAAGAAGTTTTGGGAACTGTGTGACGTGCTGATGAGGAGGGGAGTGTCGTTGAAGCTGAAGGGAAAGGTTTATGCTGCATGTGTGAGAAGTGTTATGATTTATGGGAGCGAGACATGGGTAATGAACGTAGAGCAGCAACGAAGGCTGGAAAGGGTGGAAATGCAAATGGTTCGGTGGATGTGCGGAGTATCGTTGAGAGAGAGGAAGACAAATGATGAATTGCGAAAAATGATGGGAATAGAGCCTGTGATTGATGCTGTGAAGAGGAACAGCTTGAGATGGTTTGGTCATGTGTTGAGGAAGGATGAAAGTGACTGGTTGAGAAGAGTGATGGAAATTAATGTCGAAGGAAGTAGAGGACGGGGAAGACCGAGAAAGACTTGGCTTAAGATGGTGGAAGAAGAAATGCGGGCAAGGGGGTTAACAAGGAGAGATGCAGAAAATAGGGCAAAATGGAGAAGATTGTCATGGGGACCGCAAGGCTAACCCCCGCTCTAGCAGGGAAAATGGCTTTAAAATGCATGTTGTTGTGTTGTTGTAGTCATAAAAATCATTAGGTGAAATTATATGGTTTAGTCATAAGTATCATTGGGTGAAATTATATGGTTTAGACATAAGGATTATTATGTGAAATGATGAGGTTTAATCATAAGGATTATTATGTGAAATGATGAGGTTTAATTATAAGGATTATTATGTGAAATGTTGAGGTTTAATTATAAGGATTATTATGTGAAATGATGAGGTTTAATTACAAGGATTATGATGTGAAATGATGAGGTTTAATTAGAAGGATTATTATGTGAAATGAAGAAGTTTAATTATAAGGATTATTATGTGAAATGAAGAAGTTTAATTATAAGGATTATTATGTGAAATGTTGAGGTTTAATTATAAGGATTATTATGTGAAATGTTGAGGTTTAATCATAAGGATTATTTTGTGAAATGAAGAAGTTTAATTATATGGATTATTATGTGAAATGATGAGGTTTAATTATAAGGATTATTATGTGAAATGAAGAAGTTTAATTATAAGGATTATTATGTGAAATGATGAGGTTTAATTATAAGGATTATTATGTGAAATGATGAGGTTTAATTATAAGGATTATTATGTGAAATGTTGAGGTTTAATCATAAGGATTATTTTGTGAAATGAAGAAGTTTAATTATATGGATTATTATGTGAAATGATGAGGTTTAATTATAAGGATTATTATGTGAAATGAAGAAGTTTAATTATAAGGATTATTATGTGAAATGATGAGGTTTAATTATAAGGATTATTATGTGAAATGATGAGGTTTAATTATAAGGATTATTATGTGAAATGATGAGGTTTAATTATAAGGATTATTATGTGAAATGTTGAGGTTTAATCAAAAGGATTATTATGTGAAATGAAGAAGCTTAATGATAAGGATTATTATGTGAAATGATGAGGTTTAGTTGTAAGTTATATAGATTATTATGTGAAATGATGAGGTTTAGTTATAAGTTATATCGATTATTATGTGAAATGATGAGGTTTAATTATAAGTTATATCGATTATCATGTGAAATGATGAGGTTTAATTTTAAGTTGTATCGATTATTATGTGAAATGATGAGGTTTAATTATAAGTTATATCGATTATTATGTGAAATGATGAGGTTTAGTTGTAAGTTGTATCGATTATTATGTGAAATGATGAGGTTTAATTATAAGGATTATTATGTGAAATGTTGAGGTTTAATCAAAAGGATTATTATGTGAAATGAAGAAGTTTAATGATAAGGATTATTATGTGAAATGATGAGTTTTAGTTGTAAGTTATATAGATTATTATGTGAAATGATGAGGTTTAGTTATAAGTTATATCGATTATTATGTGAAATGATGAGGTTTAATTATAAGTTATATCGATTATTATGTGAAATGATGAGGTTTAGTTGTAAGTTGTATCGATTATTATGTGAAATGATGAGGTTTAGTTGTAAGTTGTAGCGATTATTATGTGAAATGATGAGGTTTAATTATAAGTTATATCGATTATTATGTGAAATGATGAGGTTTAGTTGTAAGTTATATCGATTATTATGTGAAATGATGAGGTTTAGTTGTAAGTTGTATCGATTATTATGTGAAATGATGAGGTTTAGTTGTAAGTTATATAGATTATTATGTGAAATGTTGAGGTTTAATCAAAAGGATTATTATGTGAAATGAAGAAGTTTAATGATGAGGATTATTATGTGAAATGATGAGGTTTAGTTATAAGTTATATAGATTATTATGTGAAATGATGAGGTTTAATTATAAGTTATATCGATTATTATGTGAAATGATGAGGTTTAGTTGTAAGTTATATAGATTATTATGTGAAATGATGAGGTTTAGTTATAAGGATTATTATGTGAAATCATGAGGTTTAGTTGAAAGGATTATTATGTGAAATGATGAGGTTTCGTTGTAAGTTATATAGATTATTATGTGAAATGATGAGGTTTAGTTATAAGGATTATTATGTGAAATCATGAGGTTTAGTTATAAGGATTATTATGTGAAATGATGAGGTTTAGTTGTAAGTTATATAGATTATTATGTGAAATGATGAGGTTTAGTTATAAGGATTATTTTGTGAAATCATGAGGTTTAGTTGTAAGGATTATTATGTGAAATCATGAGGTTTAGTTATAAGTTATATCGATTATTATGTGAAATGACGAGGTTTAGTTATAAGTTATATAGATTATTATGTGAAATGACAAGGTTTAGTTATAAGTTATATGGATTATTATGTGAAATGACGAGGTTTAGTTATAAGTTATATAGATTATTATGTGAAATGACGAGGTTTAGTTTTTTTTTTTTGTTTTTTTTTGTATACAAGATCAAGGCTCGTGAAAGAGCTAACGTTAATCACTCAAAAAGTCAAACCAACACAAAAAAACAAGGGGAGCGGCAGACAAGATGGGGAGAGAGGGGGAAGGACACAAACACAACATTTGAGAACTGGGACATCGGGAGGACTTGGGGGGAGGTGGGAGAGGTATAAAACATATGTGAACACTGCAAGGACTCTGGGGTGAATTACCGGGGGTAGAAAAGATCAAGGTTTTGGATGGGGGAAGATAAGAGATGGTGGTGAACAGCTGTTTTAAAGACCTGGAGGGTGGAGTGGGATTGAAGGGAGTGGGGTTGAAGGGAGTGGGGGAGTTTGTTCCAGAGGGAGGAGAAAAGAGGAATGAAGGAGTGAAGGTGAGCAGAGAGCCTAGATTTTGGCAGTTTAACCACAAGAGGGTTGAAGGCAGATCTTGTGCGACCTGAAGGAATATTGGGGGGACAGAGCACAGAGAGAGCTGGGGGAGCAAGGCCGGAGAGGAGTCGGTAGAAGACAGAAAGACCATCAATCTGCCTGCGGTGAGTGAGTGAAAGGCCCTGGAGTTGACTTCATCGCAGGAGATTCCAATGATTCTGAAAGCTTTGGCCTCAACAGCGTGAAGCCGAGCTAGGTGTGTGGAAGGAGCACCAGCCCAGAGGGGGGAACAGTATTCCATTGAGCTGCGGATGAAAGCCTTGTATGTGGTGAGGAGCTCAGATGTGCCAAGGAAGGACTTCGCTGACGGAGGATGCCCAGTCGGCGACTGGCTTTGGAGGCCAGCTTGGAAATGTGGTTTTCCCAAGAAAGATCATGGCAGATAGTGAGACCCAAAAGCTTGAGCGACAGAACTTCTTGGAGAGGATTGTTGAGAAAGTAGATGGGAGGGTTTTCCAGTCGGTCCTTTCGGAGAGACATTGTAAGAGTGTGAGATTTGTCAGGATTGAAAGACATGTTCAACTTGTTTGACCAGTCTGTGATTTTGTCCAGGTCTGCAGAGAGTGAGGAGGCTGCAGACTGCCGATCTGAGGGATGAGGAATGGAGCGGCAGATAGTGGAGTCATCAGCAAAGAGATAGAGAGGATTTTCCAGAGAGTCGGAGAGATCATTGATATATAATATATATATATCTCTATATAATTCCAGCAATCTCTGTGTGTGTGTGTGTGTGTGTGTGTGTGTGTGTGTGTGTGTGTGTGTGTGTGTGTGTGTGTGTGTGTGTGTGTGTGTGTGTGTGTGTGTGTGTGTGTGTGTGTCTGTCTGTCTGTCTGTCTGTCTGTCTGTCTGTATGCGACCGCTGTTTCTCGACAACTACCGGTCCGATATACTTGAAACTTGCCAGGTATATTGCTGGGGACCCGAGGATGTGCCTTTTCAAGGTTTGAAATTAATCGGACAAGTGGTTCCCAAGGTATGGTCACCGTACTCGCAAGCCGTTCGCTTTGGCTTTGCAAATGAACCAAACCATTTCATGTAAATAGAGGGGGGGGGGGGGGGTTCTGTGGTCGTTACTGCCACGTGGTTTCAAAGTTTTTTTTTTGTTGTATGCACGCATGTTTTTTTGCACGCACGTACGGGCAAGCACGTACGGGCAAGCACGTATGTGCGGGCACGCCCTAGTATAAATAAATTAGAGATCATTGATAATAATAATAATTCATTTATTTTGTATAGCGCTTTTCCAGAAGCCCAAAGGTGCTTTGACAGAGTGGAAAACATAATGCATAACAATACATGAAAACAACAATTGCAAAAAGACAAGAATCAAGAAAACAAACAGCAGCGATATACGGCATATATATAAGACAAGAATCAAAAAGACAAGACAAGAATCAATAGGGAAATATTTAAAGCAAAAGGAGGGAGAAGGAGAAGAGATAGTCAGGGGTTAAATGCTGTGGGTTGAATGTTGAATGCAGCGTTGAACAGGTGGGTCTTTAGTGATGTTTTGAATGTGGTGAGTGAGGAGGAGTCTCTGATGGTGTGAGGTAGTGAGTTCCAGAGGGTGGGAGCAGCGATGGAGAAGGCCCTGTCCCCCCAGGATCTGAATTTGGTCCGGATGGAGGGGGTCAGGAGGTTGGTACCAGCAGAGCGGAGGTTGCGGGTGGGAGTGTGTCTGGAGAGGAGGTCAGCCAGGTAGGATGGGGCCAGGTTATGGAGGGCTTTGTATGTCAAGAGGAGGATTTTGTACTGGATTCTCTGGGGGATGGGGAGCCAGTGAAGCTTGTAAAGGACGGGGGTGATGTGGTCACGGGTCCGGGAATGAGTGAGTAGACGGGCAGCGGAGTTCTGAATGTATTGGAGTTTATTGGTGATTTTTGAGGGTGAACCATAGAGGAGGCTATTGCAGTAGTCCAGACGGGAGGTGATGAAGGCGTGGATGAGGGTTTCTGCAGCCGTGGAGGAGAGGGATGAGCGGAGACGGGCAATGTTTTTCAGGTGAAAGAAGGCTGACTTTGTGATCTGTTTAGTGTATTTGTCGAAGGAAAGGGTTTGGTCAAAGATGACGCCAAGATTCCGGATGTGAGGGGAGGTGGATACTGGGATACCGTCGATGTTGAGGGCAAAGTTATGGGTGGATTTTGTGAGCGTTTTTGGGCCAATGATGATTATTTCAGATTTATCACAGTTAAGCTTGAGGAAGTTGATTTGAAGCCAGGATTTTATTTCAGTGATGCAGTTTGTCAGGATAGAGTGGGTGTCGGTGGAGACGGACTTGGTGGAGATGAAAAGCTGGATGTCATCGGCGAAGCAGTGGAATTGGAGACCATGACGGCGGATTAAGTGACCGAGCGGGGACAGGTAAAGGATGAAGAGGAGGGGGCCAAGAACTGAACCTTGGGGGACACCTTGGGGGAGGGGAGCAGTGGGGGATTTGCAGTTATTGATGGAGATGAACTGGCATCTGTCAGAGAGGTATGATTTAATCCAAGAGAGGGCAGTGCCGGTGACGTTAAAGGTGGATTCAAGTCGGGTGAGGAGGATAGTGTGATCGATGGTGTCAAAGGCAGCGCTGAGGTCGAGGAGGACGAGAATGTTGAGGTTGCCAGCGTCAGAGGAGAGGAGAAGGTCGTTGGTGATTTTGAGGAGAGCAGTTTCAGTACTGTGGTTGGAGCGGAATCCGGATTGGAATGTTTCATACAAGTTATTGGCAGAGAGATGATGTTTGAGTTGAGTGGCTACAGCGCGTTCCAAAACTTTTGACAGAAAGGGTAGGTTGGAGATGGGTCTGAAGTTGTTTAGGGTGTCAGGGTTTAGACCAGGTTTTTTTAGAATGGGGGTAACAGCAGCAATTTTGAGGGAAGGTGGGACGATGCCTGTAGACAGGGAGGAGTTTATTGTTGCAATGATAAGTGGAGAGAGAGCAGGGAGGGAGGCTTTGACAAAGCTGGAGGGGATGGGGTCAAGAGTGCAGGTGGCAGTTTTCATTCCTATGAGGAGTTCAGAGAGGTCAGTAGGAGAGATTGGGGAGAACCGAGACAGGGGATGGCAGGACAAGGGGGGGCAGGTGGTTGGAGGGGGAGCGGGTGCGGCGGTGGTCAAGCTGTTGTAGATGTTGTCAATTTTGCGTTGGAAGAAAGAGAGGAAGGAGATGCAGTTGTCTACTGTGAATGACTGGGTGGTGGTGTTCAGGGGGCGGAGGAGTTTGTTTATTGTCGAGAAGAGTGCTTTTGGGTTTCCGGAGCCAGAGTGGATAATTTGAGAGTAGTAGGCAGAGCGGGCGCGGGAGAGGGCATCTTTGTAGTGTTGTATGTGGTCCTTGTAGGCTTGGGAGTGAACTGTGAGACCCGTTTTATTGCGGAGTCTTTCAAGTTGGCGAGCACGAGTTTTCATCAGGTGGAGTTCAGGGGTAAACCAGGGAGCAGAATGGGTGAAAGAAACTGTTTTGGTTTTTACAGGCGCAAGCTGGTCAAGGCAGGAGGAGAGAGTGTGGTTGTAGTAGTCAGTGAGGTCGGAAGGGGTGTGGAGGTCAATGAAGGGAGAAGTGGACATTTTTTCAGAGAGGGTGGATGAGAATGAGGTAGGTGAAAGAGCGTTTAGCTTACGGAAGTTGATTGTGCGATAATGCCTTGGTGTTGGGGCGGGGATGTTGATGGTCAGAGTGATGGCTAAGTGGTCAGAGAGGGTGAGGTCGGAGCCATAGAGATGGTGCAAATTTAATCCAGTGGAGCAGACAAGGTCCAAAATGTGACCACGGATATGGGTAGGAAAGTCGACATGTTGAGTGAGGTTAAAGCAGGTGAGTAAATCAGTGAAGTCAGTGGTTATTGTGGAGTCAGTGGAGTCCATGTGGATATTGAAATCACCAAGGAGGAGGATTGAGGGGGAGAGGGAACATAGCTGGGTCAGAAAGTAGGAGAAGTCAGACAGGAATGATGGGTGTGGTTTGGGAGGGCGGTAGACGACAGCCATGACTGACTGCGTGTGACCAGAGAGTTTTAAAGCCAGGTGTTCAAATGATGGAGCAGATGAGATGGAGATGAGGTTGGTCTTGATGTCTTGACGGTGGATAACGGCAATTCCACCACCTCGGCCCTCCGAGCGTGGTTTATTGACGTAGGAATATCCATTGGGTGTGGTGAGGTTGAGTGTGTAGTAGTCCAGATGTTGTTGCCAGGTTTCGGTGAGACAGAGAAAGTCCAGTTTGTTATCCAGGATGTATTCGTTCAGGATGAGGCATTTATTGTTGAGGGACCGGGTGTTGAACAGGGTGAGCTTGATGTTGTTTTGAACAGCAGGGATGAATTCAGGTGATTTAGCCAGGGTTCGTAGGCAAGAGGTGCGATCGTGTGGGTTGCTGTGACCAGGTGCGCTGGGACGAAGAGTGAGAGTGCGCTGAGCCGACCAGAGGACGGGGATGGAGTGACCTGATTGCAAATAAACAAACTTGCGACCGGAGCCACGGTGAATGTACCTGGGTCGTCGGAGGAGTCCATTTGATTTGATGGCAGAGATGCATGATGGGGTGGAGCGGGTATTGAGCAGAAGAAGCCTTGCGGCGGAGTACTTCAGAGCCATGCCAGGCAGGAGCGAAGGGACGAGTCAGAGGGTAGGGCCAAGGTCGAGGAGGCAAAGCGGCAAACGCAGCGGCAAACGCAGCGGCAAACGACTGCAGCCGCTAATCAAGACCACAGCGGCAAACAAGGCCACAAGGCCACCGGCAAACAAGGCCACGGCCACAATCAACGGGAGCGGGCCTTTCGAATTCCGTATTCCGTACCATCAAAAGCAGATTCCGTTATCCAGCCTGAGAACACGCGGCACGTGCGGGTGTGAAAAGGCAGGACAGGTGTGAGATGTCAGGTCAGAAAGGTAGAAGCAGACCCTGTACATCCATCCAGTCGGAGAAGCGGCGAATATGCAACGCCAGCGTCCTCTCGCAACCGAACCCGGAAGTCCAAGATGAAGACCAGAAATAGCACAGGGCCCAGAGCACTGCCTTGGGAACTCCAGCCTGAACAGGAAGAGGAGATGAGAGAAACCCATTCAGGGCCACACGTTGCCTACGACCAGAGAGGAAGTCCGCAAGCCACGAGTTGAGATTTCCATGAATACCATAGGAGGAGAGTTTGGTGAGCAGAGCTGGGTGTCAGACCGTATCGAAGGCACGTGATATGTCAAGTGAGACAGCTCTGATTTCCTGTTCGGCATTGAGGACCTCCATCCATTGTTGAGACAGCAGAAGCAACATGTCCAGAGTGGAATGACCTGGTCTGAATCCAAATTGATGATCAGAGATCAAGCCATTGGAGAAGAGGAAGGATTTGATATCCGAAGCAATGATGGATTCCATGACTTTGCTGATAATTGGAAGCAGGCTGATTGGTCTGTAGTTGCAAGGATCTGTTTTTGCACCTTTTTTGTGCAAAGCGGTAATGTTTGCTGATTTCCAAGATGCTGGCAGATGACCTTGAGTAAAAGAGAGGGTGAAAAGAACAGAGAGAGGGTGAGATAGAGCGGAAGAGCAGGATTTTAGGACCCATGGGCTGATGCCATCTGGTCCAGTTGCAGAATCAGAGTCGAGGTTTGATAAATACTTCTCCACCGTGTCAGGAGAGAAGGACACAGAGTCCAGGAGCAGTTGGGTTCGACTGGGAAAGGTGGGAACAGAGAGAGATGGGTTTGGGACACAATATTTTGAGGCAAACACAGAGTTGAGGCATTCGGCTTTGTCACGTGCGGTGTCAACTGTGTAGCCATTTGAGGTAAGGGAGGGGATGGAGGGGGAACAAACACCAGAAACGGATTTGACCAGACGCCACCAGGATTTGGAGGAAGGAGACAGGTTTGAGAGTTCAATCTTGAGTGTGGAGAGATAGTGCTTCCTGGCACTCCTGAGGGTAGACACACACTTGTTTCGAGCTTGGTGGAAGGAACTGAGATTGCCTTCAGTTGGATTTGCCTTCCAAGAGGCAAAGGCAAGTTGTTTCAGGGCAACTGCCTCACCACAAGATTCAGTGTACCATGGACGGGAGGAAGGGTAAGGCAACTGAAGACGAGATGGGATAAATCTGTGCATGAGAGAGAGCAGTTTGCTTTGGAAGAATTCCCAGGAAGAATTGATGTCAGAGGCAGTAGAGATGGGAGACCAGTCCAGATGATTGATGGCTGCTTGCAGACCGTGCCAGTCGGCCTGAGTGAAATGCCAGACTCGTCGACGCTGAGGAGGCTCTCTGAGAATGGCCAGAGAGATGTCCACTTTGACAAGCACATGATCAGAAGAACCGATTGGAACAGAAGAAGAGCAGCAGACATTTGCAGGGAAGTTAGTCATAACCAAGTTATAAGTGCAGGGAAGTTATAAGTTATATAGATTATTATGTGAAATGATGAGGTTTAGTTATAAGGATTATTATGTGAAATCATGAGATTTAGTTATAAGGATTGTTATGTGAAATGATGAGGTTTAGTTGTAAGTTATATAGATTATTATGTGAAATGAGGTTTAGTTATAAGGATTATTATGTGAAATGATGAGGTTTACTTATAAGTTATATAGATTATTATGTGAAATGACGAGGTTTAGTTATAAGTTATATAGATTATTATGTGAAATGACAAGGTTTAGTTATAAGTTATATGGATTATTATGTGAAATGACGAGGTTTAGTTATAAGTTATATAGATTATTATGTGAAATGACGAGGTTTAGTTTTTTTTTTTTTTTTTTTTTTGTATACAAGATCGAGGCTCGTGAAAGAGCTAACGTTAATCACACAAAAAGTCAAACCAACACAAAAAAAACAAGGGGAGCGGCAGACAAGATGGGGAGAGCGGGGGAAGGACACAAACACAACATTTGAGAACTGGGACATCGGGAGGACTTGGGGGGAGGTGGGAGAGGTATAAAACATATGTGAACACTGCAAGGACTCTGGGGTGAATTACCGGGGGTAGAAAAGATCAAGGTTTTGGATGGGGGAAGATAAGAGATGGTGGTGAACAGCTGTTTTAAAGACCTGGAGGGTGGAGTGGGATTGAAGGGAGTGGGGTTGAAGGGAGTGGGGGAGTTTGTTCCAGAGGCAGGAGAAAAGAGGAATGAAGGAGTGAAGGTGAGCAGAGAGCCTAGATTTTGGCAGTTTAACCACAAGAGGGTTGAAGGCAGATCTTGTGCGACCTGAAGGAATATTGGGGGGACAGAGCACAGAGAGAGCTGGGGGAGCAAGGCCGGAGAGGAGTCGGTAGAAGACAGAAAGACCATCAACCTGCCTGCGGTGAGTGAGTGAAAGGCCCTGGAGTTGACTTCATCGCAGGAGATTCCAATGATTCTGAAAGCTTTGGCCTCAACAGCGTGAAGCCGAGCTAGGTGTGTGGCAGGAGCACCAGCCCAGAGGGGGGAACAGTATTCCATTGAGCTGCGGATGAAAGCCTTGTATGTGGTGAGGAGCTCAGATGTGCCAAGGAAGGACTTCGCTGACGGAGGATGCCCAGTCGGCGACTGGCTTTGGAGGCTAGCTTGGAAATGTGGTTTTCCCAAGAAAGATCATGGCAGATAGTGAGACCCAAAAGCTTGAGCGACAGAACTTCTTGGAGAGGATTGTTGAGAAAGTAGTTGGGAGGGTTTTCCAGTCGGTCCTTTCGGAGAGACATTGTAAGAGTGTGAGATTTGTCAGGATTGAAAGACATGTTCAACTTGTTTGACCAGTCTGCGATTTTGTCCAGGTCTGCAGAGAGTGAGGAGGCTGCAGACTGCCGATCTGAGGGATGAGGAATGGAGCGGCAGATAGTGGAGTCATCAGCAAAGAGATAGAGAGGATTTTCCAGAGAGTTGGAGAGATCATTGATATATAATATATATATATATAAATAAATTAGAGATCATTGATGAAGACCAGAAATAGCACAGGGCCCAGAACACTGCCTTGGGAACTCCAGCCTGAACAGGAAGAGGAGATGAGAGAAACCCATTCAGGGCCACACGTTGCCTACGACCAGAGAGGAAGTCCGCAAGCCACGAGTGGAGATTTCCATGAATACCATAGGAGGAGAGTTTGGTGAGCAGAGCTGGGTGTCAGACCGTATCGAAGGCACGTGATATGTCAAGTGAGACAGCTCTGATTTCCTGTTTGGCATTGAGGACCTCCATCCATTGTTGAGACAGCAGAAGCAACATGTCCAGAGTGGAATGACCTGGTCTGAATCCAAATTGATGATCAGAGATCAAGCCATTGGAGAAGAGGAAGGATTTGATATCCGAAGCAATGATGGATTCCATGACTTTGCTGATAATTGGAAGCAGGCTGATTGGTCTGTAGTTGCAAGGATCTGTTTTTGCACCTTTTTGTGCAAAGCGGTAATGTTTGCTGATTTCCAAGATGCTGGCAGATGACCTTGAGTAAAAGAGAGGGTGAAAAGAACAGAGAGAGGGTGAGATAGAGCGGAAGAGCAGGATTTTAGGACCCATGGGCTGATGCCATCTGGTCCAGTTGCAGAATCAGAGTCGAGGTTTGATAAATACTTCTCCACCTTGTCAGGAGAGAAGGACACAGAGTCCAGGAGCAGTTGGGTTCGACTGGGAAAGGTGGGAACAGAGAGAGATGGGTTTGGGACACAAGATTTTGAGGCAAACACAGAGTTGAGGCATTCGGCTTTGTCACGTGCGGTGTCAACTGTGTAGCCATTTGAGGTAAGGGAGGGGATGGAGGGGGAACAAACACCAGAAACGGATTTGACCAGACGCCACCAGGATTTGGAGGAAGGAGACAGGTTTGAGAGTTCAATCTTGAGTGTGGAGAGATAGTGCTTCCTGGCACTCCTGAGGGTAGACACACACTTGTTTCGAGCTTGGTGGAAGGAACTGAGATTGCCTTCAGTTGGATTTGCCTTCCAAGAGGCAAAGGCAAGTTGTTTCAGGGCAACTGCCTCACCACAAGATTCAGTGTACCATGGACGGGAGGAAGGGTAAGGCAACTGAAGACGAGATGGGATAAATCTGTGCATGAGAGAGAGCAGTTTGCTTTGGAAGAATTCCCAGGAAGAATTGATGTCAGAGGCAGTAGAGATGGGAGACCAGTCCAGATGATTGATGGCTGCTTGCAGACCGTGCCAGTCGGCCTGAGTGAAATGCCAGACTCGTCGACGCTGAGGAGGCTCTCTGAGAATGGCCAGAGAGATGTCCACTTTGACAAGCACATGATCAGAAGAACCGATTGGAACAGAAGAAGAGCAGCAGACATTTGCAGGGAAGTTAGTCATAACCAAGTTATAAGTGCAGGGAAGTTATAAGTTATATAGATTATTATGTGAAATGATGAGGTTTAGTTATAAGGATTATTATGTGAAATCATGAGGTTTAGTTATAAGGATTGTTATGTGAAATGATGAGGTTTAGTTGTAAGTTATATAGATTATTATGTGAAATGATGAGGTTTAGTTATAAGGATTATTATGTGAAATGATGAGGTTTACTTATAAGTTATATAGATTATTATGTGAAATGATGAGGTTTAGTTATAAGGATTATTATGTGAAATGATGAGGTTTACTTATAAGTTATATAGATTATTATGTGAAATGATGAGGTTTAGTTATAAGGATTATTATGTGAAATGATGAGGTTTACTTATAAGTTATATAGATTATTATGTGAAATGATGAGGTTTAGTTATAAGGATTATTATGTGAAATGATGAGGTTTACTTATAAGTTATATAGATTATTATGTGAAATGACGAGGTTTAGTTTTAAGTTATATAGATTATTATGTGAAATGATGAGGTTTAATTATAAGTTATATCGATTATTATGTGAAATGATGAGGTTTAGTTTTAAGTTATATCGATTATTGTGTGAAATGATGAGGTTTAATTATAAGTTATATAGATTATTATGTGAAATGATGATGTTTAGTTATAAGGATTATCATGGGAAATTATAAGATTCAGCCATGTTGTCTCTGGGTTATTTATTTATTTTGAGCTCACCTCTTTATTTACTGTGAAAAAATGTTTCTGGGTTTGAATTATTGCGTTTTTGGCTCTCCCATTCGTTCATGTGTGTATGTTTGTGTTAATGTTGCGAACAAAAGCATCAGTTTGCCTCTCCGTACAGCTGGCACGCAAAACTTCCAGTAGTGTGATAGGTTTAACATTGCATTCGGGATGCAATAATATATTAAGTTAAAGTTAAATGTCGCTTCCTAAATTGATTGGTTTCATCTTTGCAAATACAAATGCTTGTGGGGTGACACGTGATTTCCCATCACCTTAGCTTTCTGGCATTTCAAATTTCCACGGCGTTTTTCTGCACCGTGGGATTCTTGCCACCTGACTTTTTTTCAACTTTACATTGCGTGACATTTTATGCAATCAAAAATTGCTCCATTAATGAATTGTTCTGCTCTCCAGGTTTGTCGTTAGTTTTAATACATTAATGAGTGTACCAGTCTCTGCTGTCTATCCAAATAGGCACAACTACTTTTCATAATTAATGTATTGAAATTACTCTATGTATAATAATTAACAGTATTTTAATAAAAACAAACTAATGTACATGGACAAGGGTTGCTCTTTTAATGATTGCTTACATTGAACTAATTTTATCCTTGACTGTTTCTTGCAGCACATGATGAAATCTGAACCTTCCAAGTTTTGCCACAACCTCAAGCACCTGCCAGATGTTCCAGGTTCTCCACCTATTTCACAACTCACCTGGAACCTGCAGGATACCAATGTCCCAAGAGTAAATTCTGTTGCAATTGGTAAAGAAGGGGAGTCTCGGATA
The DNA here is from genome assembly GCF_964187855.1 of Myxine glutinosa. Classification (NCBI taxonomy): domain Eukaryota; kingdom Metazoa; phylum Chordata; class Myxini; order Myxiniformes; family Myxinidae; genus Myxine; species Myxine glutinosa. Next base: position 609,062 of record NC_136272.1, on the reverse strand, counting down.
ATTGGTTCAGCGCGAGAAGATTATGGTGGATCTCCTCGGAAGCGGGCAACAAGACGAGTGAGAGAGACTTGTCTAGGTCAGAAGATTATTGTGCAAGCAGAGAAAAGGCAAAAAAGACCGAGTGCCGACAGCGATGCTGATTCGCTAGAGGAGCTCGAAAGGTGGGTGACCGATGAACAGTGGGGAAAACGAGGGAATGGTGAACAATTGCAAGTTGTGGCCTCAAATTTTGTTAGTAAAACGACCAAACATGAAAATGAGTACGAAGACTCGAGTGATGTGGAGGACATTGTTCAAATGATGCAGGTTGCAAAGCAGAATACAAATGACTCATTTGGGCCATGTGCAAATATCAAAATGAAAAGTCAGTCTGGAAGCTGGAAAAGTAAGGGAAAGAAGCAAGGAATAGACCTGGCACCACCGTCAAAGCATGAAATTGTATTTGGAAACGAACAACAGATTGTAACCACGGAAAATAATGAATATAACAGGACGTGTGAAAATGATGATATTGGTAAGGGGAAAGCATTCAAAGGACGGAATAAAGGAGATGTGTCAGTTGCAAGAAAGGTAAAGACTGTTGCTAAGAGGAAAGGAAAGTGTGTGATAGAAGAAGAAGAAGAAGAAGAAGAAGGGAAAAAGAGAATTCATCATAAATATTTGGAAGAAAACAAATTGGAGAGTAGGAGGGTTGAGTACGTGTGCGAGGTCAATAATGAAGTGGATATGGTTGAGTTAAGCAAGTTTGAAAATGCAGAAAAGTTTGAGGAAGGAGGAAGTGAAATAACCACGACCACCTCTTCTGAGGGTAGTGATGATGATTCTGAGGATGATGGTGGTGCAATCATTGAAATTGTGCAAAGGAGGCAAAAAGCAAGGTGTGGGGTTGGTCAAAAAGTTGATGTGCCTCCAATTTCTGGAACATCGGTGCTGCTCGGTCAAATTGGTGGTGCTTTGGCTTGCCAACGATTGAGGACTAGTTTTGATTCAAGGGGTGAGGAAGTGACATCTTCATCACAAATTTGTGTGGATCCAAAGAGCCGCCAGAATGCGGCGGACGAAGGTAACAGACGTCGTTTGGATGCATTGGAGGAGCATCAAAGAATGGCAGAAGCACGGAAGAAGCATGTGCGTGGGGCCTTGGATTTCCAGGTGTGTTTCCATTAACGTAACAGAGTAATGTTGGGTGTTTACGGGATGGCAATCTCTGATAAACCCTTGTGCACCCACAATTAACATGGCAAGACTATATTGTAACAATAACAGCTTGAGGCCCTTCTACAATCTTCAGCAATGATGTTGCCATTGAAGTGACTCGGTAAATTTGGAGATCACTTGGATAATAAAAAAAATTACCAATTACCGATAAACAAAAAAATACCAATAAACAATTGCCTTGCGTTTCATTGTTTGATATAATGTACTTGTTTGTTTTGTGTTAGGACCGAATGACTCAGCACCATCCTTCGCACATCATATTTGACACCTCTGAGGTTGACGGTGATGCACAAGATGGTTCTGAACAGTTGGAGACGTCAGAGGAAGAGTGCAGAAAGGTAGCTGAGATGATCACGTGTTGAAAACCGAATTAAATTTGTTTTGTTTCTCAAACTAAAATAAATGAATATCTTTGTACCTGCATGTTTGTCATCTGCTGCAGGCTGGAAAGCTGTTTGATAGTGAAGATGACGATGACGAGCGTTTTGAGGGTGAAGCCAAGAATATACGATCGGATGGAGATTATTTTGACTGCTTCCAAGTTAAGCCACAGTTTGAAGGAAAGAAGGGTCACAAGGTGAGGCTTGTCCATTGTTAGGTTTTTATTACCTTCGCCAGAGAAGAGGGTATTGCATTTCAGACCGTTTGTCTGTCGGTTTGTTTGTTTGTTACTTGGCAAAAGATTTTTCTTCCCCACAAGTATGTTAATCACTCCGGTTTGTGTGTTTGTATGTGTTTGTCTGTGCGCTCACTTATACTTGCCTACAGGTCGCAAGTTTAAACAGATCTTCACGAAACTTCACCAAATGGTAGAGTTCGTGGTCTGACAAAATCCATTATTTTTTAGGTCAAAAGGTCAACATAGGCCTAAGGTCGACCACTTTTTTTCAAATTTCTAAAATGCTCAATTTTCATCCGATTGACTTGAAATCTGAATAGGATTTTCATATCAGCTTACTGAAACCAACCATATTTTTGAGGTCAACATAGGCCAAATTTCTAAAATTGTCACTTTTCATCCGATTATCTTAAAATTTGAAGACTATTTGCATATCGGGTCACTGAATTCAATCGGAGATAGGCCCATCCCTATCTCCTTGAGATACTGATCAAGCTGCTGCAACCAAGTGGCACGCGGTCGGCCCGTTGACTTCCTCCATTCACGAGGCTCCCTTGCTAAGAGTATCTGGTAACCTGGATCAGCGTCCAGAAAAGGATCCACATGTCCATACAGCCACAGTTGACGCTCACTGACCATACAGGTAACAAATCTCATTTGAGTCTCTCTCAGCAACCACTTGTTGGACACAGTCTGACCAGCGATAGCCAAGGATTCTCCGGAGACTTGGTTCCAAAGAAGAACCACCTTTAGAGGCCATTTTTCCCCGCAGAGCAGGGGTTGGCCTTTTTCGGGCACCATGATCCCGGTGTGTACCCCGGTTTAGAAAAGGTACACCGTATCCCTGAGCATCGTAAGAGGCGACTAAGGGTTGGTGCCAGGAAGGGCATCCGGCCATAAAAACATTGCCTCAAACAGGGAACCATGATTGTCATGGGGCCCGCAAGGCTATCCCCTGCTCTAGCGGGGAAAATGGCCTTAAAACGATCATTCATTCATATATATGGTCCCCTTTTTGAAGCAATGTTTTACGGCCGGATGCCCTTCCTGCCACCAACCCTGTTAGTCGACTCTTGCGACACACAGGGAATTACCAGTGAACTGGTACTCAATTTGCCGACCTCGGAAGGATGACAGGCTGAGTCAACCCCACTGGTGTTAATTCAGCGATTGACCGGGATTCGAACCCAGGATCCTAGGATCCCAAGCCGGCACCCTAACCACTAAGCCAACACCAGGCTTACTTGGTTCCAAAGGATTTGTCTTATTCTCTGGCCCTTGGTGAGGGTCCAAGGCTCGCATCCGGAGAGCAAGACTGGATGCACCAAGGACTTAAAGACTCTGTCGGTATCTATGCAGGAGGACGAAAGTCAGCGCCACACCCCATGATTCAGTGAATCCATGACTCCCCAGGCCCGACCCAGACGTCGATCAACCTCTGGCTCACAACATAGTGGATTTTGCCTTGCCATTCGCGGTTTAGTCCTCTCTATTCGCGGATTTTCACGACTCGGGAACCTATCCCTCCCTTTTCCATTGAAATGATGCCCCGCAATTTGCGGTTTCGCAATTCGTGGCATTTTTCAGGAACATATCCCTTGCGAATAGCGGGGTACCACAGTACTGTATTATATATTATAACGCAAATGTGAACTGATTAGATTTTGGCGTCAGAGGTCAAAGATCATGTCAGGTAAAAATGTCATACTTGAGAACAGCTGAAGGAATTTAAATCAAACTTGGTACAATAATGCATAATGATGCAATAATGTGGGGAAGTGTAAAACACAAGGGCACTGCAAGGACTTCCAGGAAAGAAGTTGGTATTTCAAAAAAGTGGATCTGGGGTGAATTAGTGGCGGTAGAAAAGATGAAGGTTTTGAATGGGGGAAGACGAGAGATGGTGGTGAACAGCTGTTTTAAAGACCTGGAGGGAGGATTGGGATTAAAGAGAGAGAGGGAGTTTGTTCCAGAGGTGGGAGAAAAGAGGAATGAAAGTGAAGGTGAGCAGAGAGTCTTTTATCTATTATTATTATTTTTTTGTGTACAAGATCAAGGCTCATGAAAGAGCTAACTGCTAAAGCTAAGCTAAAGAGCTGAAAGAGTCTTGATTTTGGCAGTTTAACCATAAGAGGGTTGCAGGGAGATATTGTGCGACCCGTAGGAATATTTGGGGGACAGGGCACAGAGAGAGCTGGGGAAGCAAGGCCGGAGAGGAGTCTGTAGAAGACAAAGACCACCAACCTGCCTGCCGCGTGTGAGTGAAAGGCCCTCGGAGTTAGCTTCATCGCGGGAGATTCCAATGATTCTGAAAGCTTTGGTTTCAACAGCGTGAAGCCGAGCTAGGTGTGAGGCAGGAGCACCGGTATCTTAGCAGCTGAGCAATGGTTAATGCTCTTTGCTTCATTACGTGAGATTTTGTCCTTCCAGGATCATAAAATGAGGGCAACCAGAGACCGACTGTGCTTGTCAATCTTTGTCGAAGGAGCTAGAAACATCTGACTGACGATCAAACGGGTCTCTGTGAACAATTTTGGCAGATTTCCAAATGTGTTCATCAAATACAAGGAGCGCGTCTCTTCCATCTCAATGAGCATGTATATCATGAAAGTGAGCAAGGAGCCCATTACATCCCCTCGCCTTCATCACGCCTTCATCAAGTCTTGACAATTCAGTAGCATTGGCATGCTGCCAACCTGGTGGATCCTCTGTTATCAGCCAGAATAATGCATCCAGATCTACAGTCTGAGCGCTTTGACTCTGCCGGGCACTGGTTTATTTTAACGTATTGCAAAGGATTTATAGGGACCAGTGTGTGGTCTGTATTCTTGATGTATCAGGCCAATTTGGAGAAGTGCAGCGACAGTCCAATGTGCGTATCACATGTGCGACCCTGAAGTGGTCTATTGCAAGAGTGCTTTAGCATGGAGTTCCAACAACCACCACCAATTAAGATCTGCGTGATACTGCCATGTGAAAGCATAAAAGCATGAATGAATACAACCACTTTAAAGGTGGTGAGGTTAAATGCCTTGCTATAATTGAGTCGTCGACCAGACGAGCTCGGGCACAAATCCTTGAAAGTGTTCTCCATTTTTATGCCTCTGCCTACGAAGTCGCCGGAGGCATTACGTTTTCGGGTTGTCCGTCCGTACGGGCTAAACCTCGTTTTTCTCAGCAAACATATGTCTGATGGAGACGAAACTTTCAGGGTCGGAGTGACACCCATGCAGAATGTTTTTATGATAATTCTGACGTCATAGGTCACGTGGTGTGGCAGCTATCTTGTATCAAAAGCAATTGATTAAAAAAAATTCTCGGAAACCGCTGACTGGAATTTTTTTTGAAACTTGCCACATTGTCAATCTATCTATAATTCCAGTAATCTCTGTGTGTATGTTTGTATGTTTGTATGTTTGTATGTTTGTATGTTTGTCTGTGACCGCTGTTTCTCGACAACCACGGGTCCGATATACTTGAAACTTGCCAGGTATATTGCTGGGGACCTGAGGATGTGCCTTTTCAAGGTTTCATATTAATCGGACAAGTAGTTACCGAGCTATGGCGATTTCTTTACCAAACTCCGCAAGCCGTTCGCTTTGGACCAAACCATTTCATGTAAATAGAGGGGGGGGGGGGGGGGGGATTGTCACCGTACTCGCAAGCCGTTCGCTTTGGACCAAACCATTTCATGTAAATAGAGGGGGGGGATTGTCACCGTACTCGCAAGCCGTTCGCTTTGGACCAAACCATTTCATGTAAATAGAGGGGGGGGATTGTCACCGTACTCGCAAGCCGTTCGCTTTGGACCAAACCATTTCATGTAAATAGAGGGGGGGGATATAATTTTAGATATATATATAGTACGGGCATGCCCTAGTGCTCCCAATGGGGAACAAAAGCATGATACTGATGACATCATCGGTGAAGTAATATACCAGCCAAAAATGTTTTCATCAAATTCCTTATCCTAAATATCTGAAATTGCATGCACATGATCTACGACCCATTTGTATATGAAATATAAAATATATGACATCGTAGGTCACATGGTTTGGCAGTCATATTGGATTTAACCTAACTTTTCACAATTGTGTTTTTGTCGAAACTGGTCTTGTATGTACCTATTGGGGTGTCTTTAATAGTATTCTTGGCGTTGGTTTTTTGTACCTGTGTACAGAATCGTCAGTCTTTCTCATCGTGTATTCTGAGGCCTAAGTGTAGTACTAGGCTACTGTGTCCAACCTTGGCTTTAGGCTTTGTTTTTGTCTCAGCGGTTCTCCGATCACGCTGAAATTTTTTTCCGGTCTCTGTTTTCACGGTCTTTTCATCCCATACTTCCTTGTTTTAAAATCTCAAAAAAAAAAAAAAAAAAACCCAAAAATAATTTCCTTCCGTTTTTATTCGTTTATTCGTTCTTAGTTGTTCGTTCGTTCATTCTTCGACCACGCTGTTTGTGATCACGTTGTTAAAAAATGTCTCATCTGAACCCTGAAGACCTGTATTCTGTCATTTTCTATAACACCTTTTTCTTCTTCTATAAAAGGATGCTTTCGACTTGCTCACCAAATCCATTCATTCCAAAAAAAAATTCCATCTCTTATAGTGCATCTTTCATTCATTCCCTAAACTCTCCAGCACTCCATCCTCCCTCCAGCGTCCTCAAACGTATTTTTGACTCGAATGTCTCAAGAAACCCATTTTGCAATAAATGTTCGTTTCCCATTAATCGTACATTTTTCAAAATCCCATCACCCCAAAATCCCATTTCCCATCACCCCTCCCCTCTAAATCTACCCCCTTGGCCATCCCCTCCAAACCATCCCCATCACCCATCTCTTTCAAATCTTCCCCCTTGCCCCTCCCCTCCAAATCTTCCCAATCACCCATTCCTTTCAAATCTCCCCCCACACCCCTCCCCTCCGAGACTCTCCCTCGCTCCTCCCCTCCTAGACTCCCCTCTCACCCCTCCCCCTCAAAGCGTCCTCCCCGCTTCTTCCCCCTTCCAACTTTCACCTTCATCTCCCTCAACCTTCTGCCTCGCTCTTCCCCCTCGTCAAATAACACCTCACTGCGCCTCTCCCAATCACCATCAAACCTTTTGTCTGCCCCATCCTTCCCTTTCTCCGAGCTATTCTGTAATCTCTGACACACCTTCAACAGCTCTCCCTACTTCTTCCTCCTCTTCCACATCTTACCCTACCGCTCCCCCCCCCTGTTCTGTATCCAATGCTCCCCCTTCCTCTTCCTTAACAGTATGGACCTCAAACATCCGGGGCCTTCGCTCAAACATGTCTGATCTCTCCATACAGGTTGCTTCTGACAAACCAGATGTGATCTGCTTAACAGAAACTTTCCTCCTTCATGATGTCTCTGATTCCTTGGTATCTCTCCCAGGTTACTCCCTACTCCGGTATGATAGACCTGAGCCTCGTCCTGGAGGTGGGGTTGCTATCTTTATAAAAAACTCTCTTCCTCACTCGCCCTGCACTGCCCTCTCTCCACCTCACCCCCAGGAATACCTTTGGCTACGGCTTCCCCTTCGCTCCCACCTTTTGTTCATATGTGTGTTGTACCGTCCACCAAACAGTGATGACTCCATCTACATCTCGCTGTCTGAGAATATGGACCAACTTCTATCTACCCATCCCAACTCTCTCTTCCTCATATGTGGTGATTTCAACTGTCACCATGCCAGTTGGCTGGGTGTGGGTACCTCTCTCACCAGCCATGGCTCTTCAGCAAAGGACTTCTGTGACTCACTGGGACTGACACAAACTGTCAATTTCCCGACCCGGATTTCAGTCAACGGAGCATCTTCTCTTCTGGACTTGGTTATGACTAACTTCCCTGAAAATGTCTGCTGCTCTTCTTCTGCTCCAATCGGCTCTTCTGATCATGTGCTTGTTAAAGTGGACATCTCTCTGATCATTCTCAGAGAGCCTCCTCAGCGTCGACGAGTCTGGCATTTCACTAAGGCCAACTGGCACGGTCTTCAAGCAGCCATCAATCATCTGGACTGGTCTCCCATCTCTACTGCCTCTGACATAAATTCTTCCTGGGAATTCTTCCAAAGCAAACTGCTCTCTCTCATGCACAGATTTATCCCATCTCGTCTTCTGTTGTCATACCCTTCCTCCCGTCGATGGTACACGGAATCTTGTGGTGAGGCTATTGCCCAGAAACAACTTGCTTTCGTCTCCTGGAAAGCAAATCCAACGGAAGGAAATCTCATTTCCTTTCACAAAGCCCGAAACAAGTGTGTGTCCACCCTCAGGAGAGCCAGGAAACAATATCTCTCCGTTCTCAGGACCGAACTCTCTTATCTGTCTCCCTCTTCCAAATCCTGGTGGCGTCTGGTCAAATCTGTTTCTGGTGTTTGTTCCCCCTCCATCCCCTCCCTCACCTCAAATGGCCACACGGCTGACTCCGCACGTGAAAAAGCTGAATGCCTCAACTCTGTGTTTGCCTCTAAATCTTGTGTCCCAAACCCATCCCTCTCTGTACCCACCGTACCCAGTCGTACCCAGCTGCTCCTGGACTCTGTGTCCTTTCCTCCTGACAAGGTGGAAAAGTTTCTGTCAACCCTCGACTCGGATTCTGCAACTGGACCTGACGGCATCAGCCCACGGGTCCTAAAATCATGTGCTTCCGCTCTTTCACTCCCTCTCTCTGTTCTCTTCACCCTCTCTTTTGCTCAAGGTCATCTTCCATCTGCTTGGAAATCTGCCAACATCACCGCTTTGCACAAACAAGGTGCAAAAACAGATCCCAGCAACTACAGACCAATCAGCCTTCTCCCAATTATCAGCAAAGTCATGGAATCCATCATTGCTTCAGATATGAAATCTTTCCTCTTCTCCAATGGCTTGATCTCTGATCATCAATTTGGTTTCAGACCTGGACACTCTACTCTGGACATGCTGCTTCTGCTTTCTCAACAATGGATGGAGGTCCTCAATGCCAAACAGGAAATTAGAGCAGTCTCCCTTGACATATCACGTGCCTTCGATACGGTCTGGCACCCCGCTCTGCTCACCAAACTCTCCTCTTTTGGTATCCATGGAAATCTCCACGCATGGCTGGCGGACTTCCTCTCTAGTCGTAGTCAACGTGTGGCCCTGAATGGGTTTCTCTCATCTCCTCTTCCTGTTCAGGCTGGAGTTCCACAAGGCAGTGTTCTAGGCCCTGTCCTTTTTCTGGTCTTCATCAATGATCTCTCTGACTCTCTTGAAAATCCTCTGTATCTCTTTGCTGATGACTCTACTCTCTGTCGCTCCATTCTTCATCCCTCAGATCGGCAGTCTGCTGCCTCCTCACTCTCTGCAGACCTGGACAAAATCACAGACTGGGCAAACAAGTGGAACATGTCTTTCAATCCTGACAAATCTCACACTCTTACGATGTCTCTCCGAAAAGACCGACTGGACAACCCTCCCATCCACTTTCTGAATAATCCTCTCCAAGAAGTTCTGTCACTCAAGCTTTTGGGTCTCACTATCTGCCATGATCTTTCCTGGGAAAACCACATTTCAAATCTGGCCTCCAAAGCCAGTCGCCGACTGGGCATCCTCCGTCGTGCGAAGTCCTTCCTTGGCACACCTGAGCTCCTCACCACATACAAGGCTTTCATCCGCAGCTCAATGGAATACTGCTCTCCCCTCTGGGCTGGTGCTCCTGCCTCACACCTAGCTCGTCTTCACGCTGTTGAAACCAAAGCATTCAGAATTATTGGAATCTCCCGCGATGAAGCTAACTCCAAGGGCCTCTCACTCACTCACCGCAGGCAGGTTGGTGGTCTTTCCATCTTCTACCGACTCCTCTCTGGCCTTGCCCCCCCAGCTCTCTCTGGGCTCTGTCCCGCAAATATTCCTACAGGTCGCACAAGATCTGCCTGCAACCCTCTTATGGTCAAACTGCCAAAATCAAGACTCTCTGCTCACCTTCACTCCTTCATTCCTCTTTTCTCCCGCCTCTGGAACAAACTCCCTCACTCTCTTCAATCCCACTCCACCCTCCAGGTCTTTAAAACAGCTGTTCACCACCATCTCTTATCTTCCCCCATCCAAAACCTTGATCTTTTCTACCCCCGCTAATTTCACCCCAATTCCACTTTTTTGAAATGCCAACTTCTGGCCTGGAAGTCATTGGTGTCCTTGTGTTTTATACTTCTCCCTCCACCCCCCCCCCCCCCTTCCCATGCCTCCTCCCCCCAGGCCCTCTCCCTTCCACACATCTCCCTGCTCTCAAATGTTGTGTTTGTGTGCTTCACCTTCTCTCCCCATCTTGTTTTCCGCTCCCGCTTTTTATATATTTTGTTTGTCTGGTTGATTTGTTTGTGAAGTAAATGTTAGCTCTTTCACGAGCCTCGATTCAGTATACAAAAAAAAAAAAAAAAAAAAAAAAAAAAAAACCTTAAAAAAAACATCTTCTCCCAAACCACCAAATCGATCGATTCAAAACTTTACGTGTGTCATTGACTAGGCGTGGTGATTAAAAGATGATCACGAAAACATCATTGATCACATGGTGTGGCAGCCATATTGGATTGAAAGAAAATATTAAATAATTATATCTCTGAAACCACTTAACCTATCGATGCGAAATTTTACCAAAATCATCTAACACCGCTGTTGCATATAGTTTGAAAATGATGTCGTAGGTCACGTGGTTTGGCAGCCATCTTGGATAGAAAAACGAACCTCACCCGATCAACATGAAACTTCACAAACGTGATCCGTGTTGAAGCAATTGTTGCTTCAAAGTTTGAATAAATCCACTGTCCAAAGAATTCACTCGATTATTCAGATTTATTATTTGGGCAGATCTCACTCAAGAATGTCAAGTAAATACATTCAAATAACAGCATACACTTACATCAGGGATACAACAAAAAGTACACAGCACAAACGTCTTCTGTGGATCTGCTCCCAGACAGATTCAACGCTGGGATGTTATAGGATTCACAGTCGGACGGAATAATGAGGGTACATTCAATGGCGCCATTACTGTATCTGGTTATTGTCTCACCGTAAGCCGAAGAGATAAAATGCTGGGAGACATGCGTTCGAATCTGGTGTTGGCTGGGAAAGGAAATTGCTTAGCTCTGAGAAAAGAAGTTGTTCTCATTTCCCATGTGAGCCTGTCTCTCCCGGTTGTCCATACAGTTTCAGAAACCCAGTTTATAATGTACGATACATTCATAATTATCGATAGATGTATAAAATAATTATAATAAGTATTCTGATTTTGTGAACAATTCATCTGGAAGATTTTCCAAGTATTAAGTTTGGAGGTCAGCAGGAGATAACTCCTCCTACACTGAACATAGGGAAAGAATCATCTTTATGGCTGGAAGCGACCTTCTAGTAAGGGAAACATATGAAAATCTGTTAACTAAATTGTTACCAAAAAATTTCTTCACCAATATGTTTGTAAAGGTGTGTAATAACATGTGTTAAAATGTTGAAGGTCAACTCCCGTGGGAAACCCAGAAAAAAAGCTGTTGAATTCGGGTACCGAAAAATTATTTTCGAGAATTTTTATTTTTTTACATCGGCCCTTAAGTAACTTATGAGGGGTCAAATAAGGGTTTTTCATGATTCTGAGTTGATTGTTAACATTTATATTTCACCACAGACACTCCTTTGTGGAAAAATAATTTCTAAATATATCTCATTTTCTACTTTGCAGGACATGGAGTCTAGCAATATGGATGAAGACGTTACTCCACCTGTGCTCAATTGCTTCATCTGTGCACGCTCGGATACACCAGCTGAAAGGCTCATACAGGCAACTCCAAAGGGATACTCAACTTTATTGAAACAAGCAGAAACTGTCGAAAATGTTACTGTTGTGGAACGTATGAAGGAGGCTCAAAAGGAAGGAAAACTGAGGTACCACCAGAAGTGTAAAAATGATCTGTACAACAACTTTGTTGCAACCACCAAGAAGTCAGCTCAAGCATCAAAGGCAGAGAAAGAGTCATCAAAGTTGAAGAGAAGACGCACTACTTGTGAGTTCAGTTCATCAACTGGCTGCAGTTCTAGAAGATCACAGTCAGTTGACCTCCTGTATAAGGATGTATGCATTCTTTGCAACCAACCAGCCCAGCTCTACAAAAATAATCCAGCACAAGCTAGAAAGAAATACAGAGTGCCAGATAATTTGACTGCAGATACACTGAAGGCAAGCTTGCTGAAGACAGCACGGAGTCGCGGGGATGACTGGGGCACTGAAGTCACTGGACGCCTGGAAGGGATCAACGACTTGGTAGCAGAAGAAACACTGTACCATTTGCGATGCAAACTTATGTTTGCGAGAGGTGACAGTTTGTCCAAGACTGATGAGGAAGGAAAAAGGAAGAGAGGACAGAGGAGTATTGATGAGGAGCGAGAGGCAGTTTTTATTGAATTCTGCGAATGGTTAGACTCAGAATTAGAGCATGGGGTAATGAACATGGACCAAGTCCATGAAAAGCTGCAGGAGTTTGATCAGTCACCAGAGAAGAGCCTTTCTTATTCAAAGCATTGGCTAAAGATAAAACTTCTAGAAAAATACGAAGACACCTTGTATTTCACAACACAGGAAAGAAGGGCAGATGTACTCTGTCTCAAAGATGGCACCGACAATATTCTGCGAGAGCATCATGCTAATCTTGACCATGGAGATGAGAAGACTCAGATCATAAAGACGGCACTCAAGTTCATATCCAATGATATTGGCTTGATTGATTTAGGTCCAAAGTCATACCCCACCACACACAGTATGACTGACATCGATAGTCAGCTGACACTTGTTCCTGCAAGCCTTCAGATGTTCTTGAGACCGATTGTCAAGACAGACGAAAGAGTTGCCGTTTGGGGGCAGAATTTTATTAAGGCCTGTCGACCTCGGTCTGGAGTATTGCCACACCAAATGGGGCTTGCCATACAACTTGATCATAGATTTGGGTCAAAATGGATGCTCAACAAGTTCCACCGGCTGGGATACACTGAGTCTTACACGGAGACACAAAACTACAAATACTGCTTCCTTAATAGTAGGAGTGGAGATGATGTTCCAGATACTTCTGGCACTCTTGACACCATTGTGGAGGAAACCGATGAACAGATCAATGATGAGGTTGCGGTTGATGCTGCGCTTGAGGATCAATCAGTGATGACAGCCAAAGTGCCAGCCAGTGAAAGTGAATTGTCAAGTAATGATCAGGTGGTCTTTATGGAGGTTGGGGAAACAAACAATGCAGTCACTCAGTTTGTTGGAGACAATATAGATTTAAACATTGTCTCTATTCACGGAAACACTCCCTTTCACTCAATGGGTTGGATCGAAGTCACCTCTCCGGCACCACCTTTGCCAGATCCACAGACAACAGCAGCTTTCCCCCGGGTGAAGTTGAAGGCACTCGACAAAGCTAAGATCCTGAGAGGAACTGAAGTAAAGATTATTCCATTTACGAACAGGAAACAGATAGGAACGAACGCGATCATGTTTCTCCCCCTCGCTGAGCTTTCCTCTTCCCTGGTTCATGATCAGCCACTCCTCACTCCAGGTGACACACTCTGGGCAGCGGGGTGGGTGATCAAAGCCAACGATCCTGAGTTCCCACACTCCAACTGGAATGGCTGGATGAAGAGAATCCATGCTAATGATGCAAAGCAGAGCACACAGATCGAGTTCCTCATGACTGCAGAAACTGCAGTCATGATGTTGTTGAGTCTGAAGAAGACATAGACAATGACTGTTGAAACTTCTGACATTGTGAATGAGAAATAACTCTTGAGTATTATATATGTTTGTGAAATAAAAGCTACTTTGTGTGTAAATGTAAAAGTGAAAATATAAATGTTAACAATCAACTCAGAATCATGAAAAACCCTTATTTGACCCCTCATAAGTTACTTAAGGGCCGATTTAAAAAAATAAAAATTCTCGAAAATAATTTTTCGGTACCCGAATTCAACAGCTTTTTTTCTGGGTTTCCCACGGGAGTTGAACTTCAACATTTTAACACATGTTATTACACACCTTTACAAACATATTGGTGAAGAAATTTTTTGGTAACAATTTAGTTAACAGATTTGTGAAATATCTCATAAAATGCCCTTACTATTCCACATCCCCTACCCATGTATATGCAGAGGGTACATTTTTTAAGGTCATAGATCATATGTCATGTGGTGTGGCAGCCATATTAACTTGAAAGCCGATATTTAAAAAATTCCCTTCTCTGAAACTGCTTCACCGATCAATGTGAAACCTGTCATGGCTGGTGAAAATGTGATACTTGAAAACAGCTGAAGGGATTTAAATCAAACTTTTTTTTTTTTAGGACAGTGAACGATGGCATCTACCTGTTGTGGGACTATGCGGAGGCATATTGGCGACAGTCGCATTGTTCTACTTTGTAATCTGCATTTTTCTTTACAAGACCCTCAGTACTGAAAGGCCGCTCAATCTCATTGAGGTTTATCTTGTCAAGTGTTTGTATTAGTGGGCTTCTGTTATTCATTTTACACCAACAGAAAGCATTACACGTTGCAATGAATAAGCCAATAACAAAATATTGTCCAAATCATTTTTGGAGTGCATGGTTAGAAATTATATGTTTTATGAGAAGGCTTGATACCATGTTGGGCTTTTTGAGAAGTCTCAATATTTGTTTGGGATGTTTAAGAGCTTTTGGAAGACATTGAGTTGTCATAACATGTGTTGATAAATCGATGCATCTCTTGTTTTGTTTTTTTTCCCCTTTCTTTAGCTGCTGGAGTTACAGGCACGTCGAGCCGCAGACCCAAGATTTCGCATCGACTCGAGGTTTTTGGAAGATGGAGGAAAAGGTTGGATCTCCACCTCCATGTTTGTGTAGTCATGCATTAGGTTTTGGGTATTTATGTTTTTGTCGACAAGTCTTTAGTCTGTTTGCTTGATTCATGGTTTTCAGATGATGAAGACGAAGAGGAAAATGTTGGAATGCTCGTGGGAAATGATCAAGTACAATCTTCAAAATTAGAGCGACAAACTCCTCCTTCACTGTGGGCAGCATCAAAGAGAGTCTTCAGGTGGGCTATTAAAGGCTTCATTGTGGGCAGCATCAAATAGAGTCTTCAGGTGGGCTATTAAAGGCTTCATTGTGGACAGCATCAAAGAGAGTCTTCAGGTGTGCTATTAAAGGCTTTATTGTGGGCAGCATCAAATAGTCTTCAGGTGTGCTATTAAAGGCTTCATTGTGGGCAGCATCAAATAGTCTTCAGGTGGGCTATTAAAGGCTTCATTGTGGGCAGCATCAAAGAGAGTCTTCAGGTGTGCTATTAAAGGCTTCATTGTGGGCAGCATCAAATAGAGTCTTCAGGTGGGCTATTAAAGGCTTCATTGTGGGCAGCATCAAATAGAGTCTTCAGGTGCACTATTAAAGGCTTCATTGTGGGCAGCATCAAATAGAGTCTTCAGGTGGGCTCTTAAAGGCTTTATTGTGGGGAGCATCAAATAGAGTCTTCAGGTGCGCTATTAAAGGCTTCATTGTGGGCAGCATCAAATAAAGTCTTCAGGTGGGCTATTAAAAGCTTCATTGTGGGCAGCATCAAATAGAGTCTTCAGGTGGGCTATTAAAGGCTTTATTGTGGGCAGCATCAAATAGTCTTCAGGTGCACTATTAAAGGCTTCATTGTGGGCAGCATCAAATAGAGTCTTCAGGTGCGCTATTAAAGTTGGGCTAGTCTGGGCTAGCGGCCTGGTGCCGGCTTAGGATCCTAGGATCCTGGGTTCGAATCCCGGTCGATCGCTGAATTAACGCCAGGGGGGTTGACTCAGCCTGTCATCCTTCCGAGGTCGGCTAATTGAGTACCAGTTCACTGGTAATGCCCTGTTTGTCATTAAAGGCGGCAAAAAGGGTTGGAGTCAGGAAGGGCATCCGGCCGTAAAACATTGCTTCAAAAAGGGGACCAAAAAACAACAACAACCACGGTTCCCGAAAAAGGCCAACCCCCACTTTGTGGGGAAAAATGGCCTCTAAAGGTGGTTATTTATATATATATAGGTGCGCTATTAAAGGCTTCATTGTGGGCAACGTAGAGCAGCAACGAAGGTTGGAAAGGGTGGAAATGCGAATGGTTCGGTGGATGTGTGGAGTATCGTTGAGAGAGAGGAAGACAAATGATGAATTGCGAAAGATGATGGGAATAGAGCCTGTGATTGATGCTGTGAAGAGGAACAGGTTGAGATGGTTTGGTCATGTGTTGAGGAAGGATGAAAGTGACTGGTTGAGAAGAGTGATGGAAATGAATGTAGAAGGAAGCAGAGGACGGGGAAGACCGATAAAGACTTGGCTAAAGATGGTGGAAGAAGAAATGCGGGCAAGGGGGTTAACAAGGAGAGATGCAGAAAATAGGGCAAAATGGAGAAGATTGTCATGGGGACCGCAAGGCTAACCCCCGCTCTAGCAGGGAAAATGGCCTTTAAAATGCATGTTGTGTTGTATTGTGGGCAGCATCAAATAGAGTCTTCAGGTGGGCTATTAAAGGCTTTATTGTGGGCAGCATCAAATAGAGTCTTCAGGTGCACTATTAAAGGCTTTATTGTGGGCAGCATCAAATAGTCTTCAGGTGGGCTATTAAAGGCTTCATTGTGGGCAGCATCAAATAGAGTCTGCAGGTGGGCTATTAAAGGCTTCATTGTGGGCAGCATCAAATAGAGTCTTCAGGTGTGCTATTAACGGCTTCATTGTGGGCAGCATCAAATAGAGTCTTCAGGTGGGCTATTAAAGGCTTCATTGTGGGCAGCATCAAATAGAGTCTTCAGGTGGGCTATTAAAGGCTTCATTGTGGGCAGCATCAAATAGTCTTCAGGTGTGCTATTAAAGGCTTCATTGTGGGCAGCATCAAATATAGTCTTCAGGTGCGCTATTAACGGCTTCATTGTGGGCAGCATCAAATAGTCTTCAGGTGGGCTATTAAAGGCTTCATTGTGGGCAGCATCAAATAGAGTCTTCAGGTGCGCTATTAAAGGCTTCATTGTGGGCAGCATCAAATAGTCTTCAGGTGCGCTATTAAAGGCTTCATTGTGTGCAGCATCAAATAGTCTTCAGGTGCGCTATTAAAGGCTTCATTGTGGGCAGCATCAAATAGTCTTCAGGTGCACTATTAAAGGCTTTATTGTGGGCAGCATCAAATAGTCTTCAGGTGCGCTATTGAAGGCTTCATTGTGGGCAGCATCAAATAGTCTTCAGGTGTGCTATTAAAAGCTTTATTGTGGGCAGCATCAAATAGTCTTCAGGTGCGCTATTAAAGGCTTTATTGTGGGCAGCATAAAATCGTCTTCAGGTGCGCTTTTAAAGGCTTTGTTGTCGGCAGCATCAAATAGTCTTCAGGTGCACTATTAAAGGCTTCACTGTGGGCAGCATCAAATAGTCTTCAGGTGTGCTATTAAAGGCTTTATTGTGGGCAGCATCAAAGAGTCTTCAGGTGCGCTATTAAAGGCTTTATTGTGGGCAGCATCAAATAGTCTTCAGGTGCGCTATTAAAGGCTTCATTGTGGGCAGCATCAAATAGTCTTCAGGTTTGCTATTAAAGGCTTTATTGTGGGCAGCATCAAAGAGTCTTCAGGTGCGCTATTAAAGGCTTCATTGTGGGCAGCATCAAATAGTCTTCAGGTGCGCTATTAAAGGCTTTATTGTGGGCAGCATCAAAGAGTCTTCAGGTGCGCTATTGAAGGCTTCATTGTGGGCAGCATCAAATAGTCTTCAGGTTTGCTATTAAAGGCTTTATTGTGGGCAGCATCAAATAGTCTTCAGGTGGGCTATTAAAGGCTTTATTGTGGGCAGCATCAAATAGTCTTCAGGTGCGCTATTAAAGGCTTCATTGTGGGCAGCATCAAATAGTCTTCAGGTGCACTATTAAAGGCTTCACTGTGGGCAGCATCAAATAGTCTTTAGGTGCGCTATTAAAGGCTTCACTGTGGGCAGCATCAAATAGTCTTCAGGTATGCTATTAAAGGCTTCATTGTGGGCAGCATCAAATAGAGTCTTCAGGTGCACTATTAAAGGCTTCACTGTGGGCAGCATCAAATAGTCTTTAGGTGCACTATTAAAGGCTTCACTGTGGGCAGCATCAAATAGTCTTCAGGTGCACTATTAAAGGCTTCATTGTGGGCAGCATCAAATAGTCTTTAGGTGCGCTATTAAAGGCTTCACTGTGGGCAGCATCAAATAGTCTTCAGGTGCACTATTAAAGGCTTCACTGTGGGCAGCATCAAATAGTCTTCAGGTGTGCTATTAAAGGCTTCATTGTGGGCAGCATCAAATAGAGTCTTCAGGTGTGCTTTTAAAGGCTTCATTGTGGGCAGCATCAAATAGAGTCTTCAGGAGCGCTATTAAAGGCTTTATTGTGGGCAGCATCAAATAGTCTTCAGGTGCGCTATTAAAGGCTTCATTGTGGGCAGCATCAAATAGTCTTCAGGTGCGCTATTAAAGGCTTCATTGTGGGCAGCATCAAATAGTCTTCAGGTGGGCTGTTAAAGGCTTTATTGTGGGCAGCATCAAATAGTCTTCAGGTGTGCTATTAAAGGCTTTATTGTGGGCAGCATCAAATAGTCTTCAGGTGCGCTATTAAAGGCTTCATTGTGGGCAGCATCAAATAGTCTTCAGGTGCGCTATTAAAGGCTTTATTGTGGGCAGCATCAAATAGTCTTCAGGTGCGCTATTAAAGGCTTCATTGTGGGCAGCATCAAATAGAGTCTTCAGGTGGGCTATTAAAGGCTTTATTGTGGGCAGCATCAAATAGTCTTCAGGTGCGCTATTGAAGGCTTCATTGTGGGCAGCATCAAATAGTCTTCATGTGCGTTATTGAAGGCTTTGTTGTGGGCAGCAACAACTAGTCTTCAGGTGGGCTATTGAAGGCTTTGTTGTGGGCAGCATCAAATAGTCTTCAGGTGGACTATTAAAGGCTTTATTGTGGGCAGCATCAAATAGTCTTCAGGTGGGCTATTAAAGGCTTTGTTGTGGGCAGCATCAAATAGTCTTCAGGTGCGCTATTAAAGGCTTCATTCTGGGCAGCATCAAATAGTCTTCAGGTGCGCGATTGAAGGCTTTATTGTGGGCATCATCAAATAGTCTTCAGGTGCGCGATTGAAGGCTTTGTTGTGGGCAGCATCAAATAGTCTTCAGGTGGGCTATTAAAAGCTCATTTGGTTTCTTTGGTTTTTGCCATATTAATCCAAACAGCTGAGTAATTGTTTTCTGTGAGCTTCTCAACCATAACTTGCTGTGAAGGTGTTTCTAATACAAAGCTGTCCTTTAGTCGTAGTCGTGTGGTCATTATTAGTCTCCTTCCGGTTTCACCGTCCGTCTGTCTGTATTTCCGTCCCACCTGTGGTTTTCCAGATCTTGTCCCTATACACTTTAATATATTGTTATGAATTTGGGTAGAGGAATATCTAGAGCCAGATAGATCTGTGTCGGTAGGTATTCGACTGTCGCGATCGGAAATCTACCCTGTAATTTCTATGTTAGCCCGGGTTGTCGGTGTAAGCTGTATTGATGTCCATGCTACGATAGACGGGTCAATATATGAAAAATAAGGGCCTAACCCCAAAAAAAATTATAATAAAGGTTTTTTTGTTTTAGGTGTATCATTAGGTTGTACTAGACCCCTGAAAAAAAGTTTACCAAAATTTGACTCCAGGAAAGTGGTTAATTAGCATATTTTCAAAATGGCACCCCCAAAATTTTCAATGTACAGAAAAAAAATTTCTTGTTCAATTTAGACCCTATAAATGTATTACAAATAGATAGAAACATGGTTGCTTTACCTAATGAACACATCAGAAAATTTCTATGACGTCATTGTGACGTCATAATGACGTTGCTGTCTCAATTACGTCATATGATATCATGAATCATTACTGTTTTTCCTTACTACCAAGACTTAAATAAATATTTTTTGTTTCAGGATTTGAAACTGGATAACGGAGAGCTTGACGAAGACGTCTGCCCAATTTGCAAAGCGAGTTTGGAAGACGCCAAGGACACTGATGTTTCCAAACTTTCAAGGAAGGGTGTTGAAAAAATCAACAAATCAAGCCAAGAAAGGGGTTGTGATGATGTTGTCGCAAGACCAAACCAACGAGTACACAAGAAATGTCGATCCTCGTGGACAAATGAAAAAGCAATCAAACAGGCTTTAAAACGTTCTTCTGAATCATCATCACCTGTAAAGAAGAAGAGCCGCCGTATTAGCTTAGGGCCATATGACCCTAAAAAGGACTGCCTCTTCTGTGGCCATGAAATTTCTAAGGGTACTCATGGACATGATGAAAGTGCCGGTAAGATTCTCACTGACTGTTTCCCTCAGACGATAGTTAAACATTGCAAAGAAAGACACGATGATTGGGCGCATATTGTTCAGGGTCGAATTGAATATCTTGGTACAAATTTGCAAGCTTCTGACTGTGTTTACCATAAACGCTGCAATACCTACTTTCGATTGGGGCAGGAAATGCCAGACCAGTTTCGATCAGAGGCAGTGCAAAAACCAAAACACATCGGGCGGCCCACAAACGAGGACCAGCGACAAGCATTTGTGACAGTTTGTGAATATTTGGAAAGCAATGATGAAGAACAAATTACGATATCTGAACTTGTGAGCAAAATGGGTGAATACTTACTTGAAGAAGACTCTGTGCCATATGGAAGTCAATATTTGAAGCAAAAACTGATAGAACGCTACAATGATTCTATATGCATAGCGGAAGTAGAAGGGCTTCAGGATATAGTGACGATGAGGGGGAAAACTGCAAAAATACTTCGTACCTATTTCGAGACTTCAAAAGATGGTGATTCCGAAAGTCAGAAATGTGCAATCATTGCTACAGCTGCCAAGCTCCTGAAGTGCGATATAAAGACTGAAATCCCATCAGTCACTGATCGATATCCTTCTTCGCAGAGCCTCAAACTAGACACTACATTAGATTACTTGCCGATTTCACTGCGTACCATGTTGAATAAACTGTTTGTGGGGACAGATAAAGATGAAAAAGTTGCTGCTATCGGGCAGTCAATAATACAAGGTGTTCGCCCGCGGGCACTTGTAGTGCCACTTCAAATAGGACTTGCTACTCAGCTACACCATGTCTATAAGTCACGATTTCTCATTGACACCTTGTCTGTGATGGGGTTTAGCTCTTCTTATGGGGAGGTGCAGAGATTCTTGCAAAATGCTGCTGATGTGGTTGCACCAGAGTTACTTGGGAAAGGATCATCTGGTACAGTATTATTCGCTGCTGATAATGTTGACCACAATATCATAACTCTGGATGGAAAAGGAACCTTCCATGGAATGGGAATGGTGGCAGCAACAACACCAGGACAGGTGACAACCCATGTTGTCAATAGGAAAAACGTTTCCAAATTGAATGTGAAAGAAATGTCACGGGTTGATATCATTGATTATCGCTTCTCCACATTTGCACGTCGTAACATTATGTTTGAAAAACTTCCAGAACTTCACTGTCCTGTCCCAGTTGTAGACATTCTATGGGAGCTCTCATTCTGTTTCCACATGGACACACCCAACTGGCAGGGAATGATGAACATAGTTCATAGCGTATCTGACCACCCTGGAAAATCATCTGTCACATTCCTACCAATGATCGACATGTATCCAAGTGAGCCAACTTGCATACTCTCCACACTTAGTTTCATTTGTGACCTAGCAGCGAAACACAAGATTGCGCCAATCGTGACATTCGACCAACCCTTGTTCTTTAAGGCCTCGGAAATAATCTACAATTCACCAGAGTGGAGCCACCTGAAGAACATTACGTTGATGTTAGGAAGTTTCCATACGTTGATGAACGTGCTCGGTGCTATTGGCACACATCGCGGGTTTTCGGGATGGGAAAGAAAACATTCTTTGAGAAAGTTGCCAAAGGGGATGAACAGTTAAAATCCTGTGCACTTGCTTTTACCAAACCTGGCCAGACAGCGGACACAATAGAACAGCATGGTAACCAGTCGATGGTTTTACTGTTTTCCGGAAAGCAAACGGATTATCTTGCTTCTTTGCGACATTCGGTGTTTAAAAAGAAAGTGGTTTCAGCATCATCCTTTGTTGCGCCTGCTAGACTCCCACCAACTGCATCTGCGACAAAATTCCATTCCCTGCGTGCGTACTATCAAATAATGACATGGCTAGGACTTGAGAGCAATTTGGATGCCACTGACTGGGGTTGGAAAATTGAGGACAATCAATTCGCACCAGTTATGACCGCAAAAAACCCTGCGCCGGACAATTTGTTAAAGATTGTGCATTGCAATTGCACGACCGCTTGCACAACACAGCGCTGTACATGTAGGAGGTACGGTTTACCTTGCACCTCTGCTTGTGGAGAATGCCAACTTGAATCCTGTGAAAACCCAAACAACGTTCGTCCAATGGATCAAGATGACACAGAAGACAGTGACGATGATGACTAATGGTATGTGACAGTCATAACTTAAAGGCTCTTAGTGGTTTCTGATATTCAGTGTGTTATGGACGAGTTTGATTTCATTGCCTATTTCTGTAAGGACAACCAGCTGACATGATATTTCCCTTCATATGGTCATACGGTGATGCAGGGATTTGTTCCTAGGTTGCATGGTGTCATGACGTCACTACCAATAACCATGTATTATTCACAGACCTTTCAGAAAATACTGTATTGTATAGGCAGATCAAATTTTCAAAAATTTTTTTTCACAAAGTGTGTATTTGTTGAAAAAAGTTGATAAAAATGCATGTATTATTCATTGTCGTCATCATTGACGTCATAATGACGTCATAGAAGTTTTCTGATGTGTTCATTATGTAAACCAACCATGTTTCTATCTATTTGTAATACATTTATAGGGTCTAATTTGAATTATAAAAAAGTTTCCTGTACATTGAAAATTTGGGGGGGGTGCCATTTTGAAAATATGCTAATTAACCACTTTCCCGGAGTCAAATTTTGGTAAACTTTTTTTCAGGGGTCTAGTACAACCTAATGATACACCTAAAACAAAAAAACCTTTATTATAATTTTTTTTGGGGTCAAACCTTACATTGACCCGACTATGAGGGAGCAGGGCGTGCTAAATAGTCCAGGGATTATGGATAAGATTCCTTTGTTTGTCATCCCCTCTGTTGTCAAACCTTTGTCCCTTATGGCAACGCACACCTATAAACACATAGATAGGTCCTTTGGTGCACACAGTAATTAATTCCCCTCCCTTACCACGACGACTTTGGAAGAAGACAGGCAGGAAGCCAGATCGGGGCACCTCCGGCTGGCCTCGCAACCCGCCTCGTGCCAAGGCTGGGGGCCACGCCCAGGAGGACTGTTGATTGGGCAGGGGGAGGGGCGAGCAACACCACAGGCGGGAGGCACTCGGCCAATGACAGGGCGCCAGCGAAAGTGAAGATTGGAGGAGAGTCGACGAAGGTGATCAGAGGGCGTGCTGCACGACTTTTCAGCAGCTCTCTCCTGGCTTCCTCGTGCTCCTGGCGTCCTCTCTGGCTTCCTCTCTCGGCGCTGTTCTCCCTGTCTCAGCTCGCTCTCTTCGCGGTGAACCTCGTGTGGGGATCTCTGGCCCTGCATGGACGCGTGGTGCTTTTGGTTCTGCATGGTGCTTGGAGCGGTGCTCGGTGCATCTGGAGCTTGGGTTGGTGCTGAGCGGGCGGGTCCTCGTGGTGTGCAGCGGAGCGAGTCGCATTGGGGCCGAGCGAAGCGTGCGAGGCGGACGGAGGGTTTCTCCGCGCCGGAGCTTGGAGCCACGTGGGGACAAGATGACGGACAGATAAGACCACACACCACATACACTAAACATAACGAACGGTTCTTTTCGTAATTCATTCCCTCGTCTCGTATCCGAAATCTGTCGTGTGGGGACGTCCCGATTAGGACATTTGTTACCGGCGCGTGCTTTTCCTGTCCCACCTCCTTGTGAATAAACCCTTGTATTATTTTTCCAAATATATATCTGAACGCAGTTTCCGTGTGGTTTATTTAACAAGTAAGAATGCAGGGCTTTTGCGCTGCCCCCCTCGATCCTGCGCACTTTGGTGTAGCTTTTTGTTTTTGGAGTCCGCCATTGAGTTTTCGCCTCGAGAGCTAAGGCCTTCGCAATCGGCTTCCGTGACCGTCTGATTTTAATCAAAGGCGGCCACACGACAATATTTAACTGAAATGTTGTAAATGGCTTTATTATGATAAGTTGCAGAAACTTCAACTTATTCTGTAGCTTTTCATACCTCAAACAATTTGGCCGACTGTATATGGTTCACAAATGCTGAGTGCTTGGAGTGTTTCATTAGGACTGGTAGGGGACATGTATTGCAAAGCAACCCTCCCTCTTGTTTAGTCTGCTCTCACTACTTTGTGAATATTAATGGATACCTGTCGCATGGTGTTCACAATTAAGCCGTGCCCAAAATGATGGGTACCTTGTGTCCCACAGCAGATTGAACTCTTGATTTATTAAATAATGCAGACATAATTAAATGGATTTAAGAACAGGGTTGTAATATTTATTTGTATATGTAGGTCATGAAATGACTGAAGCTTTAAGTTCATTGAATGTGTCCGCCATTTCCTCAGTGAACTCTTTGTGCATCATGGAAGTCGGTGCATGCTGCTACAGTTCCTCATAAATGGACGAAGCTTTCACGGATGCTATTCTTAACTTCTCAGATTTGTGGAATCTTCACCGATAAAATGTCTCGTCTATGAAGAAGACGAGCAAGAATATCCTCTTTGGTAATCTAATCTCCAGTGCAGAAAGTGAAGCTTGTGAGGATGCAACGTTCCTTTCAAAATCCTGTAAACTGAGGTGAGTTGATCTTTTTATGTAAAATCTAGACTTCTGGAAGAGCAAGAAGCAAGAGTATGAATTGGCCTTTGTAGGCTGTGCGCAGTTCTGCAGAGAATACCCAATGTGTGGCTGCCACTGGAGGCCATTCTTGCTATATGGTGACCCAATATTGAGAGGTCTTGGTTGGAGTTCAAGATGGCATGGTCGTTACCCAATAAGTTCAAGAGAGTTGACCTCTTCCAGTTGCTGACCATAGAAGTTGATGGGTGGATAAATTTTCCGATCCTTCCAGAATGACTGGTAGTGGGGCGGCTTAGCCCAAATATTCAAAAGAATTGTGCATTTTGTGAAACAAGCACCAAATTTGGCACAAATGTACATTAATATGTTGCGAACATTTTCAGATATTGGGCCACTTGAAATTCCGTCATTTTTTTTTTCAGATTTTTTCAAATTTCGTAATTTCAAATTTTTCGGGTGACACCGTCACAATTTCGGTCTTCGAGGCCGGCCGATAGGCAAAGTGTGACCGGAAGGGACGAGGTTCTCCTGACCACGTGGCCCTCGATCTGGGAAGCGAGAGGCGTTCCATTAGTGGACGCGCCCCTCACGCCCGACTTTTGGGCGGCCCCGGCAGGCCGTTTGTTTTGACGTTCCGTGACAGGCCCCGCACCCCCACCTCCGGGCCGACCGGAAGCTTGTGCTGAGTACATCATACCTGAACAACTCAGTGAGGCAGAACACAGCAGTGCACACCAGGGTGACCCCTTCAGTGCATAAACCAATTAACCTGTCCACTGCAGGGCATATAGAAATGAAGTTATTTTCTGCATATAATAATAATATAAGTTCAGTTCTATATAACAATTTCTGTTATCACCACTACCACTACAACTACCACTACTACAAGCTTTGTCTGGAATTTTGTGGACTAACAGACAGACATACATACAGACAAGCTGGGATCAAAACATTACCTCCTTCCACCATTGAGTGTAGAGGTAAACATCATGGAAATTATATCATGCCCTAGATTTAATTCATGCTTACCCGTGTATTTGCTTCACTGGTTCACAAGGTCTTTTGCATACATGTAATTCAGACTCTCGTCTTCATTGCTGACCACACAATGTTCGCAACATATTAATGTACATTTGTGCCAAATTTGGTGCTTGTATCACAAAATGCACAATTCTTTTGAATATTTGGGCTAAGCCGCCCCACTATATCGTCCGGCCTCGAAGACCGAAATTGTGACGGTGTCACCCGAAAAATTTGAAATTACGAAATTTGAAAAAATTTGAAAAAAAAAATTACGGAATTTCAAGTGGCCCAATATCTGAAAATGTTCGCAACATATTAATGTACATTTGTGCCAAATTTGGTGCTTGTATCACAAAATGCACAACAGGTTTGCTATGCTGCTACACTATGGCTTACAGGGTGGAAACACTTTTTTTTTTTTTTTTTTTTTTTTGTATGCAAGATCGAGGCTCGTGAAAGAGCTAACATTAATCACACAAAAAGTCAAACCGACACACAAAAAACAAGGGGAGCAGCAGACAAGGTGGGGAGAGAGGGGGAAGGACACAAACACAACATTTGAGAGCAGGGACATCGGGAGGACTTGGGGGGGAGGTGGGAGAGGTATAAAACATATGAACACTGCAAGGACTCTGGGGTGAATTACCGGGGGTAGAAAAGATCAAGGTTTTGGATGGGGGAAGATAAGAGATGGTGATGAACAGCTGTTTTAAAGACCTGGAGGGAGGAGTGGGATTGAATGGAGTGGGGGAGTTTGTTCCAGAGGCGGGAGAAAAGGGGAATGAAAGAGTGAAGGTGAGCAGAGAGCCTAGATTTTGGCAGTTTAACCATAAGAGGGTTGCAGGCAGATCTTGTGCGACCTGAAGGAATATTGAGGGAACAGAGCACAGAGAGAGCTGGGGGAGCAAGGCCAGAGAGGAGTCGGTAGAAGACAGAAAGACCACCAACCTGCCTGCGGTGAGTGAGTGAAAGGCCCTCGGAGTTGACTTCATCGCAGGAGATTCCAATGATTCTGAAAGCTTTGGCCTCAACAGCGTGAAGCCGAGCTCGGTGTGAGGCAGGAGCACCAGCCCAGAGGGGGGAACAGTATTCCATTGAGCTGCGGATGAAAGCCTTGTATGTAGTGAGGAGTTCAGGTGTGCCAAGGAAGGACTTCGCACGACGGAGGATGCCCAGTCGGCGACTGGCTTTGGAGGCCAGCTTGGAAATGTGGTTTTCGCAAGAAAGATCATGGCAGATAGTGAGACCCAAAAGCTTGAGCGACAGAACTTCTTGGAGAGGATTGTTGAGAAAATAGATGGGAGGGTTTTCCAGTCGGTCCTTTCGGAGAGACATTGTAAGAGTGAGAGATTTGTCAGGATTGAAAGACATGTTCCACTTGTTTGACCAGTCTGTGATTTTGTCCAGGTCTGCAGAGAGTGAGGAGGCTGCAGACTGCCGATCTGAAGGATGAGGAATGGAGCGGCAGATAGTGGAGGCATCAGCAAAGAGATAGAGAGGATTTTCCAGAGAGTCGGAGAGATCATTGATGAAGACCAGAAATAGCACAGGGCCCAGAACACTACCTTGGGGGAACTCCAGCCAGAACAGGAAGGGGAAATGATAGAAATCCATTCAGGGCCACACGTTGCCTACGACCAGAGAGGAAGTCCGCAAGCCATGAGTGGAGATTTCCATGAATACCATAGGAGGAGAGGTTGGTGAGCAGAGCTGGGTGCCAGACCGTATCGAAGGCACATGATATGTCAAGTGAGATAGCTCTGATTTCCTGTTTGGCATTGAGGACCTCCATCCATTGTTGAGACAGCAGAAGCAACATGTCCAGAGTAGAATGACCTGGTCTGAATCCAAATTGATGATCAGAGATCAAGCCATTGGAGAAGAGGAAGGATTTCATATCTGAAGCAATGATGGATTCCATGACTTTGCTGATAATATTGGAAGCAGGCTGATTGGTCTGTTGTTGCAAGGATCTGTTTTTGCACCTTTTTGTGTGAAGCTGTAATGTTTGCTGATTTCCAAGATGCTGGCAGATGACCTTGAGCAAAAGAGAGGTTGAAAAGAACAGAGAGAGGGTGAGATAGAGCAGCAGAGCAGGATTTTAGGACCCGTGGGCTGATGCCATCTGGTCCAGTTGCAGAATCAGAGTCGAGGTTTGATAAAAACTTCTCCACCTTGTCAGGAGAGAAGGATACAGAGTCCAGGAGCAGTTGGGTTCGACTGGGAAAGGTGGGAACAGAGAGAGATGGGTTTGGGACACAAGATTTTGAGGCAAACACAGAGTTGAGGCATTCGGCTTTGTCACGTGCGGTGTCAATTGTCGCCATTTGAGGTAAGGGAGGGGATGGAGGGGGAACAAACACCAGAAACGGATTTGACCAGATGCCACCAGGATTTGGAGGAAGGAGACAGGTTTGAGAGTTCAATCTTGAGTGTGGAGAGATAGTGCTTCCTGGCACTCCTGAGGGTAGACACACACTTGTTTCAAGCTTGGTGGAAGGAACTGAGATTGCCTTCAGTCGGATTTGCCTTCCAAGAGGCAAAGGCAATTTGTTTCAGGGCAACTGCCTCACCACAAGATTCAGTGTACCATGGACGGGAGGAAGGGTAAGACAACTGAAGACGAGATGGGATCAATCTGTGCATGAGAGAGCAGTTTGCTTTGGAAGAATTGATGACAGAGGCAGTAGAGATGGGAGACCAGTCTAGATGATTGATGGCTGCTTGCAGACCGTGCCAGTTGGCCTGAGTGAAATGCCAGACTCGTCGGCGCTGAGGAGGCTCTCTGAGAATGGCCAGAGAGATGTCCACTTTAACAAGCACATGATCAGAAGAACCGATTGGAGCAGAAGAAGAGCTGCAGACATTTGCAGGGAAGTTAGTCATAACCAAGTCCAGAAGATAAGATACTCCATTGACTGAGATCCGTGTCGGGAAATTGACAGATTGTGTCAGTCCCAATGAGTCGCAGAAGTCCTTTGCTGGGGTGCCATGGCTGGTGAGAGATGAACCAACACCCAGCCAGCTGGCATGGTGACAGTTGAAGTCGCCACATATGAGGAAGAGAGAGTTTGTATGAGTTGATAGAAGTTGGTCCATGTTGTCCGACAGCGAAATGTAAATGGGGTCATCACTGTTTGGAGGACGGTACAGAACACATATGAACAAAAGGTGGGAGCGGAGAGGAAGCCGTAGCCAGAAGTACTCCTGGGGGTGGGGTGGAGAGAGGGCAGTGCAGGGAGAGTGAGGAAGGGAGTTTTTGATCAAGATAGCCACCCCACCACCAGGACGAGGCTCAGGTCTATCGTGTACCGGAGGAGGGAGTAACCAGGAAGAGATATTAAGGAATCAGAGACATCTTGAAGGAGGAAAGTTTCTGTTAAGCAGATCAAGTCTGGATTGTCAGAAGCAACCTGAATGGAGAGAGCAATCAGGTTTGAGCGAAGGCCCCGGATGTTTGAGGTCCATACCGTTAATGAGGAGAGAGGGGGAGCATCGAGTGCAGGACAGGGGAGGGGAGGGGTAGGGTCAGATGAAGGGTGAGAGGGGGATGTAGGAAGAGCAGTTGATAGTGTGTCAGAGATTACAGAAGAGTTCCAAGAAAGGGAAGGATGAGGAGGACGAAAGGTTTGATGGTGATGGGATGAGGCACAGTGAGGGGTTGTTTGAGGGGGGGCAGAGGAAAGTAGAAGGTTGGGGGAGGTGGAGGTATGACATAGAAGGCAGACGAAGTGGGGAATAGGCAGCTTTGAGAAGGAGGTGGGAGGAGGGAGAATTTGGGAGGGATGTTTGGGGGGGGAGATTTGAAGGGGAGGGGTTGGGGGAGAGTTTTGAATGGGAGGGGCAAGGGGGGAGTTTAGGAGGGGAAGAACTTCTTCCATTTGTCAGACCAGCAGAGAGCCAATGTAGCTCGTGTCTGCTGCTAATGTTGGGTGCTGCCGTGCATAATGTGGAATCATCTGCGATTGGCTTTTCCATGGTATCAGAAAGGTCATTTGTGTATTTAAGGATTCAATTTGATGGTACATGACGATATCATTTCACCCCCATCACAACCTATTATCCTTTCCACCCGCATTAACCCAACATAACCTCATCCAACACTCTTACTTGCCCGTTACTGTTTCTGCCCCTCCTTGCTCTCATCTTTTCTTGTTAATTAATTCCTTTGTTTATGTTTCGGCAATGTCTATCTGTTGCTCTTTTTATCTTCTGCCACCTCGCTATTACATGAGCCTAGATGTGGATGCAAAAATATAATTTTATTACTGGGGAGTTGGTGGGGTTAATAAACCTATTGAAAAGCCCTCTAAAAAGGCTTATTTTATTCTGGTAAACCTTCAAGATTGATTCAAAGCTGTGAGTTTCTTGATTTCCAGAAACTCAGTATACACGTATTTGAAACTGCTCCCTTGTAACCAAATTAGAATTTACAACCTTGATGTCGACAGCTGTTTCCTAGTCCGGGACTTTAAATTGATTTTCCAAATTTTATTTTTTTATTCAACGTTTTAAAATTCAACGTTTCACAGCACCACTTGGTTGTCTGCGACATAAGGGTGAAAGGTGCGAGGATAACTCGGCAGGGAAGTACCAACCGAGAATGAAGGTGTGGAGGTTGAATGAGGTGACAGTGAGGAAGGCATTAAAAGAGGCTGAGTATGGTAGAGGATGATGTGGTTGAGCTTGAAAGTGGTTGGATGTCAATGAAAGATAGTCTGTTGGGAGCCGTTGGTGAGGTATGTTGATGGACAAAAGGACCACCGAGGCACTCGGAAACATGGTGGTGGGATGATGAAGTTGGAAAGAAGATTGACGAGAAGAGGAAGAGGTTCAAGGAGTGGCAGAAGGCGAAGGGTATGGGGGCAGAAAAGGCAGAGCATGAAAGTTAGAAGGCTGTAAAGAAAGAGGTAGTAAAGGCGCAGGAGACATGTAGGAAAATGTTCGGAGAACGCTTGGATTTGGAAGAGGGTCAGAGAGCGGTATTCAGGATTGCAAAGCAGATAGCGAAAGAGAGGTGTGATGTGATGGGGGTGAGTTGCTTTAAGGATGAAGTGGGACAAATCGTTGTGGACCCAGATGGAATTCAAGGAAGATGGAAGAGATATATGGAAATACTGTTGAATGCAGAGAATGAATGTGATGGCAACATAGAGAGTAACCCAGTTTTAGGACCGGCAGAGAAGATAACCGAGAAGGAAGTTGAGGAAGCGATAAAAGCAATGAAGAGTAGAAAAGCGGGAGGGCCGACGGGAGTTGTGGGAGATATGTTGAAGGCAGCAGGAAGTTTGGGTGTGAAGAGAATGACAGAGATCTGTAATCTGGTGGTGATAGAAGGCCGCATTCCAGTGGATTGGGAACTGAGTAGCCTCGTCCCTCTATACAAGGGGAAAGGTGACCCTCTGGACTGTGGCTCGTATCGAGCGATAAAGTTATTGGAGCATGGAATGAAGGTATTGGAAAGGGTGTTGGAGAGGAGGATAAGGAAGAAAGTGAAGATCGACGAAATGCAGTTTGGATTTATGCCAGGAAGAGGAACGACAGACGCGCTTTTTATTGTGAGGCAGTTGCAGGAGAAGTACATGGAGAAGAGGAAGAAGTTGTTTCTTGGGTTTGTTGGTAGGGAGAAAGCATTCGATAGGGTTCCACGTGAAGTAGTGACATGGGCATTGAGGAAGTTAATTAAAGTTAAAGTCCACATTAAAACACTCCTAAGTGGAGGAATGGTTGATCAGAGTAGTGATGGCAATGTACAAAAGAGCACGCACAGCTGAAAAGACGAAGGACGGGAACAGTGGTGAGTTTGAGGTGAAGGTGGGAGTGCATCAGGGGTCGGTACTAAGTCCACTACTATTTGTAGCTGTGATAGAGGTGCTGGCTCGGAACGTAAAGGAGGGTTTACCGTGGGAGTTGTTGTATGAAATTCCTGGAACCTGGAAGGTGTGAAAACATTTTGTTACCTAGGAGACATGCTGAATGGAGAAGGTGGATTAGACTTGGCAACGGCTGCTAGAGTGAGATGTGTATGGAAGAAGTTTCGGGAACTGAGTGGCGTGCTGACGAGGTGGGGAGTGTCCTTGAAGCTGAAGGGAAAGGTGTTTGCTGCATGTGTGAGAAGTGTTATGATTTATGGGAGCGAGACATGGGTAATGAACGTAGAGCAGCAACGAAGGCTGGAAAGGGTGGAAATGCGAATGGTTCGGTGGATGTGTGGAGTATCGTTGAGAGAGAGGAAGACAAATGATGAATTGCGAAAGATGATGGAAATACAACATGGATGTTGTGAAGAGGAACAGGTTGAGATGGTTTGGTCATGTGTTGAGGAAGGATGAAAGTGACTGGTTGAGAAGAGTGATGGAAATGAATGTAGAAGGAAGTAGAGGACGGGGAAGACCGAGAAAGACTTGGCTAAAGATGGTGGAAGAAGAAATGCGGGCAAGGGGGTTAACAAGGGGAGATGCAGAAAATAGGGCAAAATGGAGAAGATTGTCATGGGGACCGCAAGGCTAACCCCCGCTCTTGCAGGGAAAATGGCCTTAAAATGCCTGTTGTTGTTTGTTGTATTCAACGTTTTAAAATCATTGTACGTATTTGTCATTTATTGTTTATTCTCCGGCAGGGAGGGGAGTTGTTACCTCTGCCACTGAAGGTGCACGGAGGTTATGTTTTCACCCCTGTCTGTTTGCCTGTCTGAGCAAGATATCTCAAAAAGTTGTGGACGGATTCGGATGAAATTTGGTGGACAGGTTGGACGTGTGACTCGGACGAATTGGTTAGATTTTTGACCAAGATCCAGATCTGGATTCTGTAATTTAAGTGATTCGTCACTATCGAGTAATGACCAAAAACAATATATAGCATGATATTTCAAAGTTATTGATGGATTTGGATGAAATTAGGTGGATGAGTTGGTTCAGCGGCAAGAACAAGCCGATTAGATTTTGGTCAAGGTCCGGATTCAGATCCAGCCAATTAGTAGGATGAAAAACGTAAACTGTTCAGCCTGGCAGAGGTATGCGCTCTACCAAGTGTTCTAGTTTTTATTGTTTTCTTTTCCAACAAATACAATCGCACACTATTACTACATTTCTGAGACTATCCTCTTAAAATGTTGAACCAATGTTACTTTGGTGCAGTACACCGAGAGATGTTTAAAAATACACCTTGACCCTTTTATATGCGGGAGATGCATTCCTGGAACGTGCCACGAATTGCAAAACCACTAATGGCGGGGCATTGTTTCAATGGAAAAAGGGGGGATTGGTTCCCGAATCGCGAAAATCTGCGAAAGTCGATGAACAAACCACGAATGGTGAGGCAAAACCTGTAAATGTCGAGGCAAATCCCACGAATGTTGACGATAATCAACGAATGTCGATAAAAATCCAGCAAATGTGGACGAAAATCCCACGAATGTATGCCATGCCATTGTTTCAATGGCGAAAAGGGGGATGGGTTATAGGTTCCCGGCGGTTCCTCATTGAGGAACATTTTTAAAGTTTAAAATGTTTTCGACTGCAAGTGCATGATTACAGTTTCATAAAAAATGATTGCAAAAGAACGACAACACCAGGTACAGTTTCCAATTCATTGAAGGAATGCACTCAGTTTATTAAAAGTGCTTAACCATAACGTACCGTGAAACTAAAAAACAACACCAGGTGAAAAACAACAAAACAACAACAACAAAAAACAACAACACCTTTTCAAATTTTTGTTTTACAAACACACACAGCTTTTCAAATGGTGATTATATTGGCAATGAATGAAAATCCCATTAATTAATCGAACTCTGAGAACGACCCACATGATGGTGCTGCAAAGTCGTGCACCGAGGGAGAGGCGGGAGTTGGAGCAGGTGAAGACGCTGGTGAGGATGCTGAGAGGTGTAGGAGAGGCAGGACAGGCAGGAGAGGATGCCGATGGCCTGGAGGTGGAGGGAGGAGGGTGGAGGAAATGTGTAATGGAGAGCTGGTTGGCAGATTGCCGCAGGTTTCGATGCAGCTCTTTGTTGGGGAGCAGCACATCACCAAGCCCCTCTTGAACTTGAGGTACTGCTCCATGACTGGGTCAGCGTCTTGCACGCTGTCGGCAATCATCCACATGTCCGACAGCACCTTGCCCTGGAACTGGACTCTGAGGTTGGACCTCAGCACCTCTCCCTCATCACTGCCCGCTTCCTCTTCCTCAGAAACTGTTGTAATGGTCTCAAAATCTTCCTCGGTGAGGTTGCTATTATGCGAGGCAATGAGATCCTCCAACTCCTCAGGTTGCATGTCATCAAAGCCTTCCCCTCCCACCTGCCGCGCCAACCCGACAATCACATGCCTCTCCTCTGTGTTATCGGGAAAGCCAGTAAAGTGTTTCACTGCCTGTGGCCACAGGTTGTGTCAGCACACATTGATGGTGGAGGCTCTCACCTCATCCAGTGACTCCTTGATGGTGCTGATGCAGTGGGAGATGTTGAAATTCTTCCAACACTGCCCGACGGTGAGCCCTGGGTCAGAATCCATGGCATCCAAAATCCGATGAAAGGTGCAACGGGTGTAATACGTTTTAAAAGTTGAAATCACTCCTTGGCCGAGTGGCTGGATCAGGGAAGTAGTGATGGGCGGCAGGAAGATCACCAACGTTTGGGTGAGCCAAGGCCAAGGCCCTTGGGGTTGCCAGTAGAGTTTTCCAGGAGCCAGAGAACCTTGAACGCAAGGTTTTTGTCTGACATATACCTCTCCACCTGAGCGACAAAACAATTATGGAACCAGTCCAGGAAGATTGCTGCCGTCACCCAGGCTTTCCTGTTGGACCTCCAAAACATGGGCAGAGTTTGTTTGTTCTTGCCCTTGAGAGCACGCGTGTTCAGGGAACGGTTACAACATCATGGGTTTCAGCATGAAGTCCCCTTTTGCGTTTACACAGAGGAGAAGAGATGCCCAGTCCTTGGCAGCCTTGAATCCCAATGCTGTCTCCTCGCGCTTCGAGATGAAAGTTCTCATGAGCATCTTTTTCCAGTGACAGGTTTCATCTGCATCAACCACCTGCTCTGGGAGGTATCCCTTCTTTTCGATCAGCCTCATGAGTTGAGCAGGGAACGTTTTTGCCACATCGTCATCCGCAGACGCACACTCCCCTGTGAGCTTCAAATTTTTTAGGCAGTACCGCTCCTTGAAACGATGGAGCCATCCCCTGCTCGCTGTGAATGAAGTCGCGCTACTTGTACCATTGTTCGGCGCATCACTCGTGCTGGCACCACCTGCGCCAGCGCCAGAAAGATGATTGTAAATTCGTTTGGTCTTTGCGCGAATGAGAGGTCTACTCGAAGGCATATTCTTCTGCGTGTTGTCCTCGATCCATATGCTGAGAGCTTTCTCCATCCTTCCTTATGTGACATCCCGGACATGGTTGACCACCTTCGTACTTGATGCAGTGCTCGCTGAAATACTCTCACGAATCGCCCTCTCGTTCTTCCGTATGTAGCAAACGGTGGATTCATTGACGCCGTAATGCCTGCCAACAGAGGCCGCACACTCTCCTTTCGAAAGCCGGTTGAGCAGCTCCGATTTGTTGCTCAGGGTCATCATTTTTTCTGCCTCTTGGTAGTCGACGCATCTCCGGCACTGGTCTTGCGCTTGGGATCCATGATTGAACAATGAGCAGAGCGAGAGGCAAAAACTCAGGTCAAAGCAACGGGACGAGAAGAATGACTGAGACACAGGACACAGTATGTATATGTAAGAATGCGGGCATTGTGGGTAGCTGCAGGAGGGGTGAGTAGTCTGCACATTGTTTGTGGGGGATGTTATCAGATTTGCTCTTGCTTGATTCATCTGTTCTAATAAATATTTTATTTTTGGCTTTTTCAACTCTCCTTTGCTGTTCTATCACTTGTATTTGATTTTGTCCTTGATCATTTTTGTTTCATTTCAATGTACATTTTTTTTTGCCATTGCCCTCCTCAGGGACACTTCGACTTTGCACTTTGATCCATTACAGGAAGGTCATGGTCAATTTGAGATGAAAAATCAAGCGAAGAAGAAAAGGTAACATGTTAGCTGCCCTGTAACATAGAACCGGGGAGCTTATGGGATATCTTATCAATCCGTCCATCCGCTAACATTTGCAACTTCTTCTCCAAAACTGCTGATGGGATTGTGACCAAACTTTGCTAAAATGATATTTGGCATGTTGGAACTCAAGTTTGTTCATGGCAATAAAAACATCGGGGTCTAAGTGTGTCTATTGGGGGTCAAAGTGGGTCCAAGTCCCCATCCGTCCCCCCGGCCCCCCCCCCCCGCCCTCAAAATAGGTATTTGCTTTCTTCTCAAAACTACACACAAATTTCAATGAAACTTGACCACAACCTTCATCACCCATGATTCACTAAAGTTTGTTCATGGCATTAGGAATATTGGGGTCTTTTGAGTGGGTTTGGTCAAGTGAAGGTACTCGGCAACCATTCGTCTTTTGGGTGGGTTGCCCCCGAAATTAGGTATTTTTTTTTTTTGTTTGTTTGTTTGAAGTCTTATGATTACCTTAGTATGATTGTACATGCTGCCCTGTCTCCGAGCAACCATTGAAATTGGTTCAAAATACCGGGATACTGTTTAAAATACATTTAGTCGGTGTCGTATCCTGCTTTATTCTACCATGGTTATTCAGTGGCATTGAATGTCTCCAAGGAATTGTTACCCTGCGCTCGCAAAGCAAAAACCGCAGGGTTAGGCATTTGGTTGCGTCCGTACGTGCGCCGTACGTTTCCACTTTTTTAAATTCATTTTCTCGTCAAACGTTTGGCCGATTGACAAATTTTACCATAGGAGTGCCTCCGCCTGTATAATTTTTTATTCATAATTATGATGTCATAGGTAATTTGGTACGGACGCCATCTTGGAAAAACGTTACACCTCTATATCTCTGAAACCGCTCAATGGCAAAAATTGAAACAAGGCTCATTGTGAAGTACTTTCCATGGGGAATAAGATATGTTAATGATGCTATCAGTGCCTTCATGATGTCATAATTTGACAAGTACAACACTCAATCCGATGAGTATAAAGAAAAAAAAAAAATTCTCTGCAACTGTTCGTCTGATGGACACAAAATTTTTGACCATCGGAGCACCTCCTCCTGTAGAATTTTATAATGATTATGATGTCATCAGTCACGTGGTATGCACGCCATCTTGGAAAAATGGAAAAACGTTGCACCTCTATCTCCAAAACTGCTCCATGGAAAAAATTGAAACGAGGCTCATTGTGAAGTACTTCCCATGGGGCATAAGATGTGTTCGTGAAAGGCTCGTGAAATAACGCTCGTGAAAACTCTTAAAAATGGCTCATGAGTTTGTTTCCGCCTTGCTCTCCTGCATTCAACAACATAGCTCTTCTTTCTGTATCGCTCACCTTCCTTTCCCTATTGTGCAGTGCTCGATGCAATCTCAGACAGCATTGAGAGGTCTATTTTAGTCCACCATTCTGCACACATCATGGCATTTGATGACGTCAACGTTCACCACAAGGAGTGGTTGGTACACTCTCGCAATACTGACCTTCATGGTATCTTGGCCTATAATTTCTCAATCTCTCAAAACCTCACCCAAATTGTTTCCTCTCCCACTCATATTCCTGACCGTGCTTCTGTTGGAAGATACCTGCTTGATCTTTCTGTGTTCTAATCCCGGTGATTGTGTTGCCGATGTTCTGTCTCCAATCGGTAACTCGGATTATTCCACTGTTTCTGTTTGTCCCTCCTACTCCTCATTCTCAACTCCAGTGCATCCTTTTAACCACACTGTTTCAGTTTGGGAAAGCTGATTGGGATGGATTCCGTTCATTTCTTGCTGATGTGCCATGGACCTCAGCTTTCAGCCTTGGGTCCTGATATGGCTGCCGAGGAAATATCCCAATGGATTTGCACTGGTATGGGCATTTATATTCCCTCACGTACCTATCAAGTGAAGGTCCATTCCCATCCATGGTTCACTCCGGCTTGTGCATCAGCGATTGCTCATCGCAACCACTATTTCAAGCAGTACCATGTGCAAGGGCCTCTGGAGTCCAAATGTCTCTTCTGCAAAGCAAGTAACCACTGCAAAAGAGTTCTTGAGGATGCCAAGCAACAATATGCTGCTTCTGTAGCCGATTCCATTGTGACTCAGCGGCGGTCGGCTTTCGGGACTTTTGGCAGATTGCTAACAGTGTATTCAACAGCAATAAATCTTCTATACCTCCTCTTTTTCATGGATCAGAGGTTGTTACTTCACCTCTGGATAAGGCTAACCTTTTTTCAAACCGCTTTGTTTCTAATTCAACACTCAATGATCAGGGATACCCTCTTCCTGATTTTCCATCTCGTACAGACTCTGATATTCTTGTTCCATTTATCATTCCTAAGAAGGTTGCCAGAATTATTCGTACCCTAGATGCCTCAAAAGCGACTGGTCCTGATGGAATCCCTGTGATTGTATTGAGGATGTGTTGTCCTGAACTGTCACCGATTCTTGCTAAGCTATACAACCTGTACCTGTCTGCATCCGTGTTTCCTTCATTATGGAAAGTGCCTTCTGTTGTCCCTGTTTTCCCTGTTTTCAAGGGTGTACGTGAGCATTCTAAACCAAGTAACGATCGCCCCATCAGCCTGCTTCCTGTAATAAGTAAGGTATTTGAATTCTTCATCAATGAACAACTTCTCACCCATCTGGAGGACAATGAACTTCTTACTGACTGCCAGTATGGCTTTCGCTATTCTCGCTCCACTGGTGATCTGCTATCCTTAATTACGGATCATATCAACAGGGCACTGGAGCTCAAGGGTGAAGCTCGATTAGTTGCTTTGGATATCTCAAAAGCCTTTGATAAAATTTGGCACAGGGGTCTGCTCCACAAGCTTCAGTCATATGGTGTATCTGGAGTGATACATTCAATCATCTCAGCTTTCCTTACAAATCGTAAGAGGAAGGTGGTACTTGAGGGTCAATCTTCTCCTACTTGCTCAATCAATTCTGGTGTTCCACAGGGTTCTGTCCTTGGTCCCACATTGTTCCTTGTTTATCCTGATAATGTTCTGTCTCAGCCAGCCATATATGCTGATGATTCATCACTCTACTCTAAATCTGCGGATTCACTCAATGCCACTCGTAGTATTGAGGTTGGAGTTTCTCTGGACAATGATTTGGAGAATGTGTTCAAGTGGGAGCATGACTGGCTGGTAACCTTCAATGCAAAGAAAACTAAACTGTTGTCCATATCTCGTTCTAGAAACAGGTCTTTCCCTTCTATGCACATGGGTTCTTCAACCTTAGCAGAATCATCGGAGCTTCGGTTTCTTAGTCTGGACATGTCTTCTAACCTCCATTGGGATAAGTACAGTCACGTGAAAAATTAAGTACACCCCATGCAAAGTTTTGACTTTTTCAACATATTTCAACATAGAGCTATTTGATCTTCATTTCAACAATATTGATAGATAAGGTGATATAATATAACAAATATCATGAAACATTTACATTTCGTAGTCCATTGTATAGTTTAAATAAACATAAATGCAAATTTCACATGTGGAAAAAGTAAGTACACCCCAACATTTATC
This sequence comes from Myxine glutinosa, assembly GCF_964187855.1. NCBI lineage: Eukaryota > Metazoa > Chordata > Myxini > Myxiniformes > Myxinidae > Myxine > Myxine glutinosa. The sequence goes on along the minus strand of NC_136272.1, from coordinate 569,769 downwards.
ACCACTTCAAATACCTAAAATTAGAATCAGGTGCACCAGCTCAGGTGCAAAAGATTAGAACATCGTTTGAGAGGATCTTGGAGGAACCTGTCTTATTTAAACCTCAGACATTTCGTTTGGTTTGCTCTTTGTTGGCTTAGCTGTTAAGGAACCTGGTGTTGGCTTAGCGGTTAGGGTGCTGGCTTGGGATCCTAGGCTCCTGGGTTTGAATCCGTCAATTGCTGAATTAATGCCAGGGGGGTTGACTCAGCCTGTCATCCTTCCGAGGTCGGCAAATTGAGTACCAGTTCACTGGTAATTCCCTGTGTGTTGCAAGAGGCGACTAACAGGGTTGGTGGCATGAAGGGCATCCGGCCATAAAACATTGCTTCAAAAAGGGGACCAAGGTGCCCAAAAAAGGCCAACCCCTGCTCCGCAGGGAAAAATGGCCTCCAAAGGTGGTTCTTTTTGTTTTTTCCTTTTGTTGTTGAAGTGTGCGGCGTCACCATGCCGAGATCAAAAGAGCACTCTGAGGCCTTCAGAAAGAAGGTTATAGATGCCTACGAGTCTGGGAAGGGATTTAAAAAGATCTCCAAACAATTTGAAATCAATCATTCGACTGTCCGGAAGATCATCTTCAAGTGGAGAAGATTCCAAACAACTGCCAACTTGTTCAGGCCACGCCGCCCCAGCAAGTTCAGCCCGAGAGCAGACCGCAAGATGCTAAAAGAAGTCTCGAAGAACCCCAGAATGTCATCACGGGACCTACAGGTAGCTCTTGCCACTGTTGATGTCAAAGTGCACGAGTCTACCATTAGAAAGAGGCTGCACAAATTTGATCTACATGGGAGGTGTGCCAGGAGGAAACCTTTGCTGTCCAGAAAGAACATCAGGGCAAGACTAAAGTTTGCCAATGAACACCTCGGCAAAGACCAGCACTGCTGGAACAATGTGCCCTGGACAGATGAGTCAAAGGTAGAGCTATTTCGCCACAGTACCAGAAGACATGTTTCGGGAAAACCAAAGACAGCATTTGAACACAAGAACCTGATACCAACTGTAAAGCATCGTGGTGGAAATATTAAGGTTTGGGGAAGCTTTGCTGCATCAGGGCCTGGGCAGCTCACCATCATAGAATCCACTATGAATTCTTCATTGTACCAGAGGGTGCTTGAGGTTAATGTGAGGCCATCTGTCGGAAAGTTGAAGCTCAACCGAAGGTGGACCTTGCAACATGACAATGACCCTAAACATACCAGTAAATCCACCAAGGAATGGATGAAAAGAAAGAAATGGAGGGTTCTAGAATGGCCAAGTCAAAGCCCGCATCTAAATCCCATCGAGATGTTGTGGGGGGATTTGAAACGAGCTGTGCATGCAAGAAACCCCTCAAGCATCGCACAGCTGAAAGAATTCTGCATGGAGGAGTGGGCAAAAATTTCTCCCAGTCGATGTCAGACTGGTAGACAGTTATAAGAAACGCCTACTTGAGGTTGTTTCTGCCAAAGGGGGCAATACCACCTATTAGAGCCAAGGGTGTACTTACTTTTTCCACATGCGAAATTTGCATTTATGTTTATTTAAATTATACAATGGACTACAAAATGTAAATGTTTCATGATATTTGTTATATTATATCACCTTTATCTATCAATATTGTTGAAATGAAGATCAAATAGCTGTATGTTGAAATATGTTGAAAAAGTCAAAACGTTACATGGGGTGTACTTACTTTTTCACGTGACTGTATATTTCTGGTATTGCTAAGAGTGCTTCCAAACGAGGTGGTTGTCTTTATCGAGCGCAGAGGTATTTACCTCCTGAGGCCATTTTTTACCTGTAAAAGACAACAATACATCCCCTCATGGAGTACTGTTGTCACATTTGGGCTGGAACACCGGCCTGCCACTTATCTTTACTTGATAGGCTCCAGAAACGCATAGTCAACCTGATTGGTGTGGAGATGTGGTCAACTCTTCAGCCACTCTCTCACCATAGGTCGATTGCCACTCTAGGTTTGTTCTACAGATATTTTCATGGAAAATGTTCTGTTGGACTTTCTAACTTGGTTCCTCCCATACGAGTGTTTGGACGTAAGACTCAGTTTGCCATCTCCGCTCACCCATATGCTACAGCTGATCCAAAGTGCAGAACGAAAGGCTATGCAGGTAGTTTTATCCCTCGTGCTGTCTCGCTCTGGAATTCACTACCTGTAACATGCTTCCCATTATCCTACGATTTACTCTGCTTTAAGAGGAATGTCAATTCATACTTCCTACATCTTTGAGGTTTAATCACATTCTACCCGACCTCTTCTACTTCTGGTGTCTTGGATGTTTTCTTGTTATTTTTAAAATTTATTTATTTTATTTTTATTTTGTTTTGCTTTATCCTTGTATTTTTTCAACTTTCTCTTAGCCACTTACCTAGAGTGGCTGTATGCCTTGTCTGGGGCGATATCCATAAAAACATTGTTTATGATGCTATCAGTGCCTTCATGATGACGTCATAATTCGACAAGTACAACACTTGAGCCGATCAGTATGAATTTTTTTTTCTCTACAACTGTTTGTCCGAGGGGCACGAATGTTTGACCATTGGACCACCTCCTCCTGTAGAATTTTTTTTTTTTTTTTTTTTTTTTGTATACAAGATCGAGGCTCGTGAAAGAGCGAACATTAATCACACAGAAAGACAAACAGACACATAAAACAAATAACATCGGGAGCGGTAGACAAGATGGGGAGAGAGGGGGAAGGACACAAACACAACATTTGAGAGCAGGGACCGAGAGACATGGAGACATCGAGAGATCTGAGAGAGGGCGAGGGCTTTGGGGGGGAGGCATGTGAAGGGGGGGGGGGGGTGGGAGAGGTATAAACATATGGACACTGCCAGGATTTCCAGGAAAGAAGTTGGAATTTCAAACAAGGTGGATCTGGGGTGAATTAGTGGGGGTAGAAAAGATCAAGGTTTTGGATGGGGGAAGATAAGAGATGGTGGTGAACAGCTGTTTTAAAGACCTGGAGGGAGGAGAGGGATTGAAGAGAGTGTGGGAGTTTGTTGCAGAGGCGGGAGAAAAGAGGAATGAAAGAGTGAAGGTGAGCAGAGAGCCGAGATTTCGGTAGTTTAACCATCAGAGGGTTGCTGGCAGATCTTGTGCGACCTGTAGGAATATTTGGGGGACAGAGCACAGAGAGAGCTGGGGGAGCAAGGCCGGAGAGGAGTCGGTAGAAGACAGAAAGACCACCTACCTGCCTGCGGTGAGTGAGTGAAAGGCCCTCAGAGATAGCTTCATCGCGGGAGATTCCAATGATTTTGAAAGCTTTGGATTCAACAGCGTGAAGCCGAGCCAGGTGTGAGGCAGGAGCACCAGCCCATAGGGGAGAACAGTATTCCATTGAGCTGCGGATGAAAGCCTTGTATGTGGTGAGGAGCTCAGGTGTGCCGAGGAAGGACTTCGCACGACGGAGGATGCCCAGTCGGCGACTGGCTTTGGAGGCCAGCTTGGAAATGTGGTTTTCCCAAGAAAGATCATGGCAGATAGTGAGACCCAAAAGCTTGAGCGACAGAACTTCTTGGAGAGGATTGTTGAGAAAGTAGATGGGAGGGTTGTCCAGTCGGTCTTTTCGGAGAGACATAGAGTGTGAGATTTTTCAGGATTGAAAGACATGTTCCACTTGTTTGACCAGTCTTTGATTTTGTCCAGGTCTGCAGAGAGTGAGGAGGCTGCTGGCTGCCAATTTGAGGGATGAGGAATGGAGCGGCAGAGAGTGGAGTCATCAGCAAAGGGATCGAGAGGATTTTTCCAGAGAGTCGGAGAGATCATTGATGAAGACCAGAAAAAGCACAGGGCCCAGAACACTGCCTTGGGGAACTCCAGCCAGAACAGGAAGGGGAGATGAGAGAAATCCATTCAGGGCCACACGTTGCCTACGACCAGAGAGGAAGTCCTCAAGCCAAGCTTGGAGATTTCCATGGATACCATAGGAGGAGAGTTTGGTGAGCAGAGCTGGGTGCCAGACCGTATCGAAGGCACGTGATATGTCAGGGGAGACGGCTCCGATTTCCTGTTTGGCATTGAGGACCTCCATCCATTGTTGAGACAGCAGAAGCAACATGTCCAGAGTAGAATGACCTGTTCTGAATCTAAATTGATGATCAGAGATCAAGCCATTGGAGAAAAGGATTTCATGACCTTGTTGATGATTGTGAGCAGGCTGGTTGGTCTGTAGTTGCAAGGATCTGTTTTTGCACCTTTTTGTGTGAAGCGGTGATGTTTGCTGATTTCCCAGAAACTTAACGCAGAAATGTGATCAACGGTGAAACTGCCAAAACCTAGACTCTCTGCTCACCTTCACTCTTTCATTCCTCTTTTCTCCTGCCTCTGGAACAAACTCCCTCACTCTCTTCAATCCCACTCCTCCCTCCAGGTCTTTAAAACAGCTGTTCACCCCCATCCAAAACCTTGATCTTTTCTACCCCCGCTAATTCACCCCAGATCCACTTTTTTGAAATACCAACTTCTTTCCTGGAAGTCCCAGCAGTGTCCATGTGTTTTATTCCTCTCCCCCTCCCCCCCCCCCTACCCGTGCTTCCTCCCCCCAAGCCCTCTCCCTCCCACAGATCTCTTGATGTCCCTGTTCTTTCCTGTTGTACTTGTGTGCTTCGCTCTCTCTCCCCATCTTGTCTCCCGCTGCCTTTATCTCATGTTTTATGTGTCAGTTTGTTTTTTTGTGATTAATGTTAGCTCTTACACGAGCCTCGGTCTTGTATACAAAAAAACAAAAATAAAACGGGACATTCACCAGCAGTTATTCGACAAGAAGGTAAAATGATGATTTGACATTTGTGATGGATTCTGATTTGGATGTAATTGCTTTTAAATTATATTTTCCCTCATTTCAAAAATGTTAATGTTTCTTTTTCGCTTGAGCAACGCCGGGTACTCCAGCTATAAATACTTCGAAACTTTACTCGAGGTACAAATACAAATACAACTTTGTTTGGGGGGGTAACATCGGCTTTGTGGCCGCGGCCTCATTCGGGGATGTGGGGGCCGGGGGAGGGGCGTACATTCGCTTTGTAAAATGATGTGATGCATTCCCTGATTCCACCTTCTGCCACCAATTTCCTGCCTGGGAGATCACTGTCAGCAGGAATAGTACACGTATTCCGAGGTTTTTATTACTCTTTAATTACCTTTTTTAAATGCATGTCCATTGGAAGTCTTTCCTCTCCATTTGGTCACCTGTCCTTCATCATTTTGTTGGTTTGTTCACCTATCATGTTGCCATAAAGGTATTTCATGAGTCCCAACGTCGTTTTTTTTGAAACAAAATTGAACTCCAACCCTCTGCTGTTTGTTGCCTCACCTATATTACATGTGATGTGCATTATGTCATCAGCACAGCATGAGTGGTAATTGAGGAAATGATAAGTTCCATATCTCCATTTAATAGCTCCCCCCCCCCCCCCCCCCCCCCTCCATTATCTAGGCTGGATCCTTGCACAGATGTGGAGCTGCTGGAAGAAAAGCCTCGCCCTGAATATAGAACACAAACATTGCCATGTGTTTCTTCAGAAACTTTCTACAACGTGTCTGCTGATCTCGAGCAGCTTTTTACCTCGGAGGTCGGAGGCAGGACTGTCAGAATATTATCGGATCATTTAGAAGAGGAGGGGTGGAAAAATGAGGAAGAAAATGCAATGGTTGATGAAGAAGAAGATGGAGCAGTTGCTGAAGTACTCTCTCGTCAAGATGATCACAACGGTGGAACTTTTAAGTTTTCCTTCTTTGACTCAGAGTCGATGAGTAACACTCGGGCAGGTGAGTGAAGATTTTATTTTTTGTGCCGAGTGGAGAGACTTGTGCATAACACCGATGTATAAATAGCGAAATTATTGATGCCCACTCCCTCTCTTCCCCTGTAAATGACTCTTTTTCCCCTCTAAAAGAGTAAAAATTTCAGTGATTATTTGGTGACCTTGTGTTGAGTGCACAATCTCATCCAAACATATAATATAAAATATAAATAACCACCTTTAGAGGCCATTTTTCCCCGCAAAGCGGGGGTTGGCCTTTTTCGGGAACCGTGGTTGTTGTTGTTTTTTGGTCCCCTTTTTGAAGCAATGTTTTACGGCCGGATGCCCTTCCTGCCGCCAACCCTTTTTGCCGCCTTTAACGACAAACAGGGAATTACCAGTGAACTGGTACTCAAATTAGCCGACCTCGGAAGGATGACAGGCTGAGTCAACCCCCCTGGCGTTAATTCAGCGATCGACCGGGATTCGAACCCAGGATCCTAGGATCCTAAGCCGGCACCCTAGCCGCTAGCCCAACACCAGGGTTCAAAATGTAGCTCATTATTACATAAAAATGTGTCTGTTTTAAAAAACACAATAATATTAGTTGTGTGTGTGTGTGTGTGTGTGTGTGTGTGTGTGTGTGTGTGTGTGGTGTGGTGTGGTGTGGTGTGGTGTGGTGTGGTGTGGTGTGGTGTGGTGTGTGTGTGGTGTGGTGTGTGTGTGTGTTCTGCGTTCTCATTTACCATGCTCGGTTATAAAGTGTCGATGCTGCCAAAGTTTTTTGCCAAGAGTTATACTGGGTGGTTTGCCATTGCCTTCCCAAACGTCGTTAGGAAAGTAATTTGTAATTTGTTAAGGATTCCAGCAATAGCTCTTCTACTCTTCACAAAGGATACCGTGGGACTTCCACTAATGCCTAAGTCACATATAGGCGGATATTTTGGCGACTACCGGCGACTGCCGGCGATCAAGATTTTTCGGTGACCACTGGCGATTTCGGGCGGTCAAATATGGTCAGGCGGCAGTATGGCGACTGCAGGCGGCCACATTGCGACTGCATTGCGACGACGCCCCGAGTGGGATGGCGACTGTTGAAGATCGACGACGACTGCATTGCGGATGCACGGCGGCAGCGTGGCGACAGTCTGGCGGCTAGATTACGACCGATAGCGGATCGCGGCGACTGCATTGGGGCCGGGTGGCGGTTTACTCCGACGTCCGCAAGACTGCAATAAGACCGCCGGCGATTGGAGACGATTCACACAACTTTTTAAATCTTTATTTCTCTATTTTACATTTCACTTTATTCATTTCAATGATGTATGACATGAAGCATAAAGATGTTTGATGTACAATAACAAAGTTAATAAAGATGTATCATTGTAATGTAATAATCAAACTTTTCTGCAGGGAGAGAGAATGGAAATAAAGTCCAACAAATTATTTCCACTGGTCCCAAGTCCCATAAATAAAGTTTCCAAAGGACCAAAGTCCCAAAAATAAAGTTCCCAAAAGTCCCAAGTCCAAACAATAAAGCCATATCCTTGTCGGCACCACAGGACCTCACTCCACGGAGACCCTCACACCATCCTGTCTTGCCATGGAATCGTGGTATGTCGTAATGCAGTCGCCAGGCAGTCGTATCTCTGTCGCCAATGGCCGTAACTCGGCCGCCACTAGTCCTACTGCTGTCGTCGTCAGTCTCCCATAGCCACAGGGGAGACGTGGTAGTTCTTCTGTAGTCGATATGCAGCCGCAACAGTGTCAGCCCGTAGTCGGGAAGATGCCGCAGGAAGGCCGTATGGCATTCACATCTCTGCCGTGCTAGCTGGTGGGGCGATTGCGGAAGACTATGAGCGACTGGGTTGCGGCCGCTTTACGCTCTTACGGATACCGACGACAGCATGGCGGTTCCATCACGACAGCATGGCGGATTTTTTTCGAGTGCGACTGAGCGCACCATTTTTAAACATTTAAAAATATATTTGGCCCCTTTGCGGCTCTTGTCGACTGCAGCCGACCTGGGGAGGATAACCACGACTACAGGCGACCGTCTATTACGGTTTCATTACGATTGTCGGCGGGTGGTGGCGATTTTTCCAGTCGTCAGTAGTCGCCGACAAATCCGCCTATGTGTGACTTAGGCATAACAAATACCAGCAGACGGGGCACCCAGTCATCACCCTGCCTGTGAAACACCAGGATGGTAATTCCAGTACTTTGCAGTAATTTATTGCAGAGTACTATAATATTTTGCTGTAAAAATACTTTTGTAGAAATACTTGAGTAAATACACTATCGTATTATGATTACTGTACTTGACTGCTGGTGTAACTTTGCTCCAGCATACTCCAACACACTGTGATTGCTGGTGTAACATTGCTTCAGCATACTCCAACACACTGTGATTGCTGGTGTAAAATTGTTACAGTATACTCCAACACACTGGGATTGCTGGTGTAACATTGCTCCAGCATACTCCAACACACTCAGATTGCGGGTGTAACATTGCTCCAGTATACTCCAACACACTCTGCTGGTGTAACATTATTCCAGTATACTCCAACACACTGTGATTGCTGGTGTAACATTGCTCCAGCATCCTCCAACACACTCTGATTGCTGGTGTAACATTGCTCCAGTATACTCCAACACACTCTGATTGCTGGTGTAACATTGCTCCAGTATACTCCAACACACTGTGATTGCTGGTGTAACATTGCTCCAGCATACTCCAACACACTCTGATTGCTGGTGTAACATTGCTCCAGTATACTCCAACACTCTGATTGCTGGTGTAACATTATTCCAGTATACTCCAACACACTGTGATTGCTGGTGTAACATTATTCCAGTATACTCAAACACACTATGATTGCTGGTGTAACATTATTCCAGTATACTCCAACACACTAAGATTGCTGGTGTAACATTATTCCAGTATACTCCAACACACGCTGATTGCTGGTGTAACATTGCTCCAGTATACTCCAACACACTCTGATTGCTGGTATAACATTATTCCAGTATACTCCAACACACTCTGATTGCTGGTGTAACATTATTCCAGTATACTCCAACACACTCTGATTGCTGGTGTAACATTGCTCCAGCATACTCCAACACACTGTGATTGCTGGTGTAACATTGCTCCAGTATACTCCAACACACTCTGATTGCTGGTGTAACATTGCTCCAGTATACTACAACACACTCTGATTGCTGGTGTAACATTATTCCAGTATACTCCAACACACTCTGATTGCTGGTGTAACACTTCCAACACGGATATGCTCCGCAGGTTGGTCGAAGCAATGAAGAGAAGGACAAGTTCTGGTGTGCGATAGAGAAGCTGATGGAAAACGTGAAAGATGAGGAAGTTGTTGTGGTGGGAGGAGACCTGAATGGACATGTGGGAAGGAGTATGGATGGTTTTGAGGGAGTTCAAGGGGGTTACGGATATGGTGTGAGAAATGGAGAAGGTGAAAGGATTTTGGAGTTTGCTGATGGAGCTGATTTGTTGATTTGTAATACTCAGTTCCAGAAAGAGGATAATAAGCTTGTTACATACACGTCAGGTGGGTCGACGACAACCGTTGACTACCTGATAGTGCGTAGGCGAGATAGGGGGCACCTCCGGGACACAAAGGTTATCCCGGGGGAGGAGGCTGTTTCACAGCACCACTTGGTTGTCTGCGACATAAGGGTGAAAGGTGCGAGGAGAGCGCGGCGGGTGAAGTACCAACCAAGAATGAAGGTGTGGAGGTTGAAAGAGGTGACAGTAAGGGAGGCATTGAAAGAGAGGCTGAGTAGGGTAGAGGATGATGTGGTTGAGCTTGAAAGTGGTTGGATGTCAATGAAAGCTAGTCTGTTGGGAGCCTTTGGTGAGGTATGTGGATGGACAAAAGGACCACCGAGGCACTCGGAAACATGGTGGTGGGATGATGAAGTTGGAAAGAGGATTGACGAGAAGAGGAAGACGTTCAAGGAGTAGCAGAAGGCGAAGGGTACGGGAGCAGAAACAGCAGAGCATGAAAGTTATAAGGCAGCCAAGAAGGCTGCAAAGAAAGAGGTAGCAAAGGCGCAGGACGCATGTAGGAAAATGTTCGGAGAACGCTTGGATTCGGAAGAGGGTCAGAAAGCAGTATTCAGGATTGCAAAGCACAGAGCGAAAGAGAGGTGTGATGTGATGGGGGTGAGTTGCTTGAAGGATGAAGTGGGACAAATCGTTGTCGACCCAAATGGAATTAAAGGAAGATGGAAAAGATATATGGAAATGCTGTTGAATACAGAGAATGAATGGGATGGCAACATAGAGAGTGAACCAGTTTTAGGACCGGCAGAGAAGATAACTGAGAAGGAAGTTGAGGAAGCGATAAAATCAATGAAGAGTGGAAAAGCGGGCGGGCCGACGGGAGTTGTGGGAGATATGTTGAAGGCAGCAGGAAGTTGGGGTGTGAAGAGAATGACAGAGATCTGTAATCTGGTGGTGAAAGAAGGCCGCATTCCAGTGGATTGGGAACTGAGTACCCTCGTCCCTCTATACAAGGGGAAAGGTGACCCTCTGGAGTGTGGCTCGTACCAAGCGATAAAGTTATTGGAGCATGGAATGAAGGTATTGGAAAGGGTGTTGGAGAGGAGGATAAGGAAGAAAGTGAAGATCGACGAAATGCAGTTTGGATTTATGCCAGGAAGAGGAACGACAGATGCGCTTTTCATTGTGAGGCAGTTGCAGGAGAAGTACATGGAGAAGAGGAAGAAGTTGTTTTTTGGGTTTGTTGATCTGGAGAAAGCATTCGATCGGGTTCCACGCAAAGTATTGACATGGGCATTGAGGAAGTTAGGAGTGGAGGAATGGTTGATCAGAGTAGTGATGGCAATGTACAAAAGAGCGCGCACAGCTGTAAGGACGAAGGACGGGAACAGTGGTGAGTTTGAGGTGAAGGTGGGAGTGCATCAGGGGTCGGTACTAAGTCCACTACTATTTGTAGCTGTGATGGAGGTGCTGGCTCAGAACGTAAAGGAGGGTTTACCGTGGGAGTTGTTGTATGCAGATGATCTGGTGTTGATTGCGGAAAGTATGGATGGACTGAAGGAAAAGATGAACAAGTGGAAGGAATGTATGGAGACAAAAGGTCTGAAGGTGAATATCGGAAAGACGAAGGTGATGGCAAGTGGTAAAGCATGTGGTGAGGTGGAAAGAACTGGGAAGTGGTCGTGTGCTCTGTGCAGGAAGGGTGTCGGAGTGAACTCCATTCAATGTACAATGTGCGCTGAGTGGGTTCATCAAAAATGTAGTGGTCTGAGAGGGTCATTTACCAGTGTGGCAGCTACATTCAAATGTAAGGTGTGCACAGAGGGCGCTGCAGATGGAGGAAATGTTGAGTTGGATCTTGGAGACGGCGTGAAGCTGGAAGGTGTGAAAACATTTTGCTACCTCGGAGACATGCTGAATGGAGAAGGTGGATCAGACTCGGCAACGGTTGCTCGAGTGAGATGTGCATGGAAGAAGTTTTGGGAACTGAGTGGCGTGCTGATGAGGAGGAGAGTGTCGCTGAAGCTGAAGGGAAAGGTGTATGCTGCATGTGTGAGAAGTGTTATGATTTATGGGAGCGAGACATGGGTAATGAACGTAGAGTAGCAACGAAGGCTGGAAAGGGTGGAAATGCGAATGGTTCGATGGATGTGCGGAGTATCGTTGAGAGAGAGGAAGACAAATGATGAATTGCGAAAGATGATGGGAATATTGCCTGTGATTGATGCTGTGAAGAGGAACAGGTTGAGATGGTTTGGTCATGTGTTGAGGAAGGATGAAAGTGACTGGTTGAGAAGAGTGATGGAAATTAATGTAGAAGGAAGTAGAGGACGGGGAAGACCGAGAAAGACTTGGCTAAAGATGGTGGAAGAAGAAATGCGGGCAAGGGGGTTAACAAGGAGAGATGCAGAAAATAGGGCAAAATGGAGAAGATTGTCATGGGGACCGCAAGGCTAACCCCCGCTCTAGTAGGGAAAATGGCCTTAAAATGCATGTTGTTGTTGTATACTCCAACACACTCTGATTGCTGGTGTAGCATTGCTCCAGTATACTCCAACACACTCTGATTGCTGGTGTAACATTATTCCAGTATACTCCAACACACTCTGATTGCTGCTGTAACATTATTCCAGTATACTCCAACACACTCTGATTGCTGGTGTAACATTACTCCAGTGTACTCCAATATACTGTGCTGGTGTAAGTTCCTCCAATATACTCCGGTTGCTACTGGAACCATTGCTTCAGTATACTCTGGTTGATACTGGAATCATCACTTCAGTATACTCTGCTGATACTGGAATCATCACTTCAGTATACTCTGGTTGATACTGGAATCATCACTTCAGTATACTCTGGTTGATACTGGAATCATCACGTCAGTATACTCTGGTTTATACTGGAATCATCACTTCAGTATACTCTGGTTTATACTGGAACCATCACTTCAGTATACTCTGGTTTATACTGGAATCATCACTTCAGTATACTCTGGTTGATACTGGAATCATCACTTCAGTATACTCTGGTTGATACTGGAATCATCACTTCAGTATACTCTGGTTGATACTGGAATCATCACTTCAGTATACTCTGGTTTATACTGGAATCATCACTTCAGTATACTCTGGTTTATACTGGAATCATCACTTCAGTATACTCTGGTTTGTACTGGAATCATCACTTCAGTATACTCTGGTTGATACTGGAATCATCACTTCAGTATACTCTGGTTGATACTGGAATCATCACTTCAGTATACTCTGATTTATACTGGAATCATCACTTCAGTATACTCTGGTTTATACTGGAATCATCACTTCAGTATACTCTGGTTTATATTGGAATCATCACTTCAGTATACTCTGGTTTATACTGGAATCATCACTTCAGTATACTCTGGTTTATACTGGAATCATCACTTCAGTATACTCTGGTTTATACTGGAATCATCACTTCAGTATACTCTGGTTTATACTGGAATCATCACTTCAGTATACTCTGGTTTATACTGGAATCATCACTTCAGTATACTCTGGTTGATACTGGAATCATCACTTCAGTATACTCTGGTTTATACTGGAATCATCACTTCAGTATACTCTGGTTGATACTGGAATCATCACTTCAGTATACTCTGGTTGATACTGGAATCATCACTTCAGTATACTCTGGTTTATACTGGAATCATCACTTCAGTATACTCTGGTTTATACTGGAATCATCACTTCAGTATATTCTGGTTTATACTGGAATCATCACTTCTGTATACTCTGGTTTATACTGGAATCATCACTTCAGTATACTCTGGTTTATACTGGAATCATCACTTCAGTATACTCTGGTTTATACTGGAATCATCACTTCAGTATACCCTGGTTTATACTGGAATCATCACTTCAGTATATTCTGGTTTATACTGGAATCATCACTTCAGTATACTCTGGTTTATACTGGAATCATCACTTCAGTATACTCTGGTTGATACTGGAATCATCACTTCAGTATACTCTGGTTTATACTGGAATCATCACTTCAGTATACTCTGGTTTATACTGGAATCATCACTTCAGTATACTCTTGTTTATACTGGAATCATCACTTCAGTATACTCTGGTTTATACTGGAATCATCACTTCAGTATACTCTGGTTTATACTGGAATCATCACTTCAGTATACTCTGGTTTATACTGGAATCATCACTTCAGTATACTCTTGTTTATACTGGAATCATCACTTCAGTATACTCTGGTTTATACTGGAATCATCACTTCAGCATACTCTGGTTTATACTGGAATCATCACTTCAGTATACTCTGGTTTATACTGGAATCATCACTTCAGTATACTCTGGTTTATACTGGAATCATCACTTCAGTATACTCTGGTTTATACTGGAATCATCACTTCAGTATACTCTGGTTTATACTGGAATCATCACTTCAGTATACTCTGGTTTATACTGGAATCATCACTTCAGTATACTCTGGTTTATACTGGAATCATCACTTCAGTATACTCTGGTTGATACTGGAATCATCACTTCAGTATACTCTGGTTTATACTGGAATCATCACTTCAGTATACTCTGGTTTATACTGGAATCATCACTTCAGTATATTCTGGTTTATACTGGAATCATCACTTCAGTATATTCTGGTTGATACTGGAATCATCACTTCAGTATACTCTGGTTTATACTGGAATCATCACTTCAGTATACTCTGGTTTATACTGGAATCATCACTTCAGTATACTCTGGTTTATACTGGAATCATCACTTCAGTATACTCTGGTTGATACTGGAATCATCACTTCAGTATACTCTGGTTTATACTGGAATCATCACTTCAGTATACTCTGGTTTATACTGGAATCATCACTTCAGTATACTCTGGTTTATACTGGAATCATCACTTCAGTATACTCTGGTTTATACTGGAATCATCACTTCAGTATATTCTGGTTTATACTGGAATCATCACTTCAGTATACTCTTGTTTATACTGGAATCATCACTTCAGTATACTCTGGTTTATACTGGAATCATCACTTCAGTATACTCTGGTTTATACTGGAATCATCACTTCAGTATACTCTGGTTTATACTGGAATCATCACTTCAGTATACTCTGGTTTATACTGGAATCATCACTTCAGTATACTCTGGTTTATACTGTAATCATCACTTCAGTATACTCTGGTTTATACTGGAATCACCACTTCTGCCCTTGTTAACTTCACCCAAATCCCTTCTGTTTCCAAATTTTGAGTTTTCCCTCCTAAGAGTTCAAGAGCTCCCTTCTGTGTCCATCTTGTCTACCCCATGTGTCTGCTCCTGCCCCCCATTCCTTCCCACACCCATTGTTTGTCCAAGTCTCCTTCTAGCTTTGACTTCAACTCTGCTGTTGGTGTTTCTCCCCTCTCTACTGTTCGTTTTTCAACCTGTTTTTGTCTTTTACCTCCTGATTTGTTCGGTGTACGAGTTCTTCCACAAGCTTCAACTATCTATAGAAAATGGAGCAAGTGTTTGTATGTATGTATGTGTCAAGAAACAACTCTTGGCTCTTAAAAGAAGTTCCACCAACAGCCTGAGAATGACGGTCTTTATTAAAACCAACTTATACAGATCCGGAGGAAAGCGAACATCTACAGCACGACTTGCCCTCATGCCACGTTCAGCCCTTCCTGAAAATACATTGATTCCCAGTTCACTTAAATAGGAACACGCTTATCAGAAAATCTCCGAGAGAACAAAGGAACTGGCGAGAGTTCCTCCCAGCGTTATCCCCAGCCCCCACCGTTATCCGCTCTGTCATTCGGGGGAGTGCAGCACGCACCTTATATCATTCGGACCAGATGTAGTTTCAAAGCTCCGAGGTGACAGAAAATGTAACTCACAGAGAGAAGAGTGCATGCTTGGCCCAGATAAGACCATTATTCAAAGGTTTGTGTATACAATCCGAGCATTTTACATGAAACTACACATTCCACGCGCGTATAAACGTCCGCCAGCCCGCGGCTCGAGGCGCCATCTGCGGACCGAATGGAGAGAGTTTATGACCGGGCTTATCTTGCATCAAGAGGGCACACGGAGGACGAGCCATCCGTCCAGCACGAAATGCATCGAGTACTTTCCCATTTATACTAAAGAGGAGCGGAAAGCCCTTTATTCACTTATGAAAATAGCATATAAGCAACATTAAAATCATAACATATTATTCAAGACGTCTTATACAGAATTCTTAGCAATAACGAATCTACGACTTGACATTCCTTCCTCTTGTCTCGTCGAGACAAAGTATCTTAAGAGACAACGTGCCACATCGGGCTTTATTGAAAAATAATTGTGTAATGCGGGTATCTCCCAAGGGCATACCGTGCGCCCATAGCGCCTCGCCCGTGCATTTGGCGAACGTGTCGTGTGGTGCGTGCTTGGAGCCTGAGGGCTCAGAACATGAAAGTCCATTAACGTTTCGGATCCACAACGAAGGCGTCTGGTCCAGATGAGGTTCTGCTCCGCCAGGGGGCCCATCACCTCCCCTGCGGAACTTGCTCCCCCCACCCTTTGCAGACTCAGTCCTTGCAGATCTTCGAAGTTAATCAACGATCATGCCCATGAGGTCCCTCACGTGCTGCTGTTCTGGGGAATACATAATATTGTCAGTATCTTGTGTCTCAATTTCCTGGTCAGGGTACAGAGCGTAAAAATCCGATTCACTTGAAGCATTTGAACTTAAAACATATGAAGCAAAGAGAGGAACTTCCTTTATGTCAAAGTCTCCCATTGGCGCCTGGTCGGCTTGCGGGTCTAGGATATCCACGTCGGGTCCCTCGACCGCCAGACCCAGCGTCGCAATCAGATCCATAGTTGGGTCGGAAGGGGGCGTGCAGCTGTCAGCTTGTAATACATAAGCAGCGTTAGCCAGTACACGCAAGGGGTTTATAGCACAAGTATCACAGTCATCACAGACACCATTACAGGCAGCAGCCAGTTCCCACATGGGATCAACACAAGTATCACAGTCATCACAAAAATCAATGCAATTTTCTGGAGCGCTGGTCGCAACTGCCTTGTTGAAGGACCCATTCAGGTCGACGGCCTCTGTGGTCAGAACCATAGTCGTTGTCGGCGGCTTCTTCAATTTCCATCCTGTAAAATACTTTCTCATACAGAGGAGGACTAGAGATTTCATTAGTGCCCCCCAAATTACTACCCCAAGTATCACAGCCAGTGCGGTCAATAACCACTTCACTATGGTGCCCGTCCATCCCCGGAACCAGTCAGTGAGCCAGCTAAATGTATAAGAATTTTCGCGCGCGATCCGATCGATCGTCAGGGCGTGGCTAGTTTCCCTTAGTCTCACTATTGCGGCTGACACTCCTTCAGATGGATCGGGTATGTAAGTGCAACATTTTCCCTCTATTATTCCGCATACCCCTCCTTTCTCTGCCAAGAGCATGTCCAAAGCCACCCGATTCTGCATCACCATTGTACGCATGTGAATCACCGTATCCAATAGTATGTCATGAGCCGTAGCGGTGTCGTTTGCCACCTTTTCTAGGGCCAAAGCCAATTTATCTATCCGGAAACTATCCATGACTGTGCCCGCTCCTGGGAAGAAGAAACCAAACACCTTTTCCCATAGGCTCCCGTGTAGTTTAGTGGTTCCATCTTCGTTCATGACTGACCTCTTATAACGCCTGTCCAAGGACTTTGGGTCTAGCTCATCCAGTATCTCAACGTCAGGAAGGACTGAACCCAGATAACATGTGCCCCCCCAATTATTTGGTAAATAGGGGTAAGCCTTGTCGCCGCATATAAACATTGTCCCATGGGGTGGGACCAGGTGGGTGGATAAGCACCGGAGTCCCTTTACCACCCCATTAATCCTACTAACCCCCCTAGAGAATGTTATAGCCGTTATGTTGTGGTTGTGTTTATCTTGCAGTACTATTCGTAATGTAATCCCTGAGCTCCCTTGTCCCAGCTTCCCGGGGAGAGTGTAGGCGCATTCTGATTCTCCCATACGCAAGTGGCCGGAACCCTGGAGGCAGACCCTCCCTTTCTGTGGTTTGACCCAGACGGGGGCAGGCCTCTCGGCCACATGGGCAATCATTGACGGGCGATAATTAAATTGTCGATTGCAACTCTTGCCGTTGTCAACCCCTTCTCTTTCCAGCGTGGTGACTAAACATGGGGAATCGATAGGTTGTGAGCAGAGGTCATTGAGGGACAGAGGTAGCACTATCATGTGTATTCCTGTGGTGCCTGCTTGGGGAAAGTGCATGCACGACCAGCAGTGTGTCCTATTTTGAATTGTTGCCACCTCCCTGGCCACTTTCCAATATGTGTTTTCCCCCCTCTTTGGGGCCTTATCCTGAGGGTGTGGCGTGAGTATGTATTCGATGCATGGTGTGTGTTTAGTTTCGCCACTGGCCGCTCCTGGGGTCCAGACGCTGCACCGGACCTGCATAGTCATGCCTTTCTCTAGGCGCGTGCGTGTTTGTAGCTTAAAATCAGGGGTTCCCCATTTGTATCCTGGTTGGGCCAAGGTCTCAATGCTAGCTTGCCCGTTTTCCCGGAACTCTCGTTGCTTTTGTAGTACAATGCCAACGCGTCCAGGCCCTGCCGACAGTGCTAGCCATTTTACGCTCACCCAATTTGTGTGCAGGGCTTTCTGTTCGAAACATGGTAGTGATACTCTTTGTCCCCATGTTACGGTGAGGTGTCGGGTTTCGTTTTCGCATCTATTGGAATCGGAGTTTCCCCTAGCTGCTGTCGCTATCAATAGTATTGTACCTATGATTAGGCCCATCCTTACTGTGGTTGCTGTGGTGTAGTGTCTGGTGCTTGTATGGCCAACTTACAGTGCGTGGCGTGGATCCACGAGGTCTTGCCCTCGCAAAAGACTGCCGTTGGTGTAGTCAGCAACACCTGGACTGGTCCCTTCCACCTTGGTTCCAAGGCGTTCTTGCAGGTGAAGTGCTCCACGAACACCTGGTCTTTTTCCTCTGGTGGAACACCTGGTCCACAAGCCTCCTGGGAACACCTGGTCTACAGGTCTCCAATTCATAGATTCAATTCATTCAATTCATAGTTTCATCCAGTCCAATTCAAATTAAATTCAATCCTTCTCTCAGCATCCCATTACCTGTTTCCAACATCAATAAAAATAAAATTATAAAAATAATAAAAATCAATCATCTCAAATCTCAAATCAAATCAAAAAAATCAATCAAAATCATAAAAATCAATAAAATAAGAAAAATAAACGAAAATTACTTCAGCTAGAGTTTCAACTAGAATTAACACAAACAAACCACCATTAACCTCCATTAACACAAACAAACCACCATTAACCTCCATTAACACAAACAAACCACCATTAACCTCCATGAACCTCCCCCTATTATTTATTTATTTTCGCGAATAAACAAATAATAGAAATAACCTGGTCTACTTCCAATTTCAATTCTGGTCAGTTCTGGTGTCTGGTCACACACAATGTTTTTCTCACCCACTGTGATTCGCTCAAAATAGATTCTCACTGTTATGTCTGAAATTCGTCTCATGAAAACCCATTCAAGAATCCGGTGTAACAGGCAGACAAACACATAGACACGCCGAAGACCCCAGGGTACCCATCAAACTAGCTTGTCCCCAGATCCACAACACAGCGAAACATGTAACTTTACTAAAATAATCACTTACTCATAACTAATACTCATAATAACTCATAATTACTTATGTAATTACTCATGCCAATACTTACTCAAAATAATGTAATATCCCAATCTTCACCCCCTATGCAAATCGAAGCACCCCGGACAATCCACAACCAATATCAACCACTGTAGCCGCCTTCCCGACTCCAGGCAGCCACACACAGCCACATACATCTCCACCCACGTCACACAAGACAACAGCCAACGAGTGTGTCCACCACACAGAAACCTTTGGCAATGCAACAACCGAACCCCCAGACAACCAACAACAAAACCCAATCCATCTCCATGGCTCATCAAGCAGTTTCAACTTAATCCAGCTTCACATACCGATTTCCCCAAAAACTCGTGAAACTTCACCCCCATTCTGGAGAAACCCTGGACTAAACCCTGACACCCTAAATAACTTCAGACCCATCTCCAACCTACCCTTTCTGTCAAAAGTTTTGGAACGTGCTGTGGCCACTCAACTCAAACATCACCACTCTGCCAATAACCTGTATGAAACATCCCAATCCGGATTCTGCTCCAGCCACAGTACTGAAACTGCTCTCCTCAAAATCACCAACGACCTTCTCTCTCTCTGACGCCGGCAACCTCAACATTTTCATCCTCCTCACCTCAACGCCGCCTTTGACATCATCAATCACACCATCCTCCTCACCCTGTTTAGACCAGCTTGTGCCTATTAAACCCAAATCAGTTCACTCCCAAGCCTACAAGGACCACCTACAGCACTGCAAAGATGCCCTCTACTCCGCCTACTACTCTCAAATTATCCACTCTGGCTCCGGAATCCCAAAAGCACTCTTCTCTACAATAAACAAACTAAATAAACAAATAAATAAACAAACTTTACAACGTGAACAAACTCCTCAGCGCCCTGGATACCACCACCTGTCATTCAGAGTAGACAACAGCATCTCCTTTCTCCTTTCTGGCACCCAAATAAAATTCTGGCTTCAAATCAACTTCCTCGAACTTAACTATGATAAATCTAAATTAATCTTCGTTTGCCCAAAACCACTCACCAAATCCACCCATAACTTTGCCCCCAACATCGATGGTTTCCCAGTATCCACCTTCCCTCACATCCGGAATCTTGGCATCATCATTGACCAAAACCCTCTCCTTTGAAAAATACACTAAACAGATCATAAAGACAGCCTTCTTTCACCTTAAAACATCGCCCGTCTCTGTCCATCCCTTTCCTTTCTGGTTCAAGATTACTCATTTTATTCAATTAATTGGAGCACGATGCATTTTTTTTTTATGAATTGTGATAAACTGATCATTTGAACACAAATTGAACAAAATTAATCGAACAAAACACTTCCATTAACTCGACATTCTTTTCACAGCACAAAGTTCACTTGAACATCCTTTTCCTGGATACTCCCTCTTTATTTTTATTTTTATTTTTATTATTTTTTACAATAAAAATAACCTAGTTTTATCATCACATTTACAATTTTCATATTTCCACTCTCACCAGTGAATACAAATGGCACCGGTATGTAGATGTCACACGTTATCAAACTGTATGGTGTTGGGATATATATCATCCACTGGATCGTAATTTCAACCATGCTTCTCCACTTGCAACCCAAATATTTTCCATGAAATAAATAAAATGAATTTTATGAATCTTCTCATTATTCGAAAGTTTACAAAATGTCCCAAATCTGTATATTATTTTCTACTGTGGTTATATTAAACCATTATTTTACAAAATCCAACTTTCAATAAACTGAAAAATGCTTCGCCATGGAATAGTCCACCACTCATATAAATAATCATAAGAGTTCTGCGAAACATCTCCATCTTTAAAACTTAGCCAACCATTTTTAAACCACATGTTTTCCCCCCAAAAAACAAGTCACATTCTTTGTATATTGCCAACATTGTTCATCGTTTAAGTATCATCCAGAACTAAATTTTTATAAACCATCAACTTGTAGATGCATTTATTTATATCCCATTAACCCAAGAACTCTCAATTGCTTGGTTATATTTTAGTAATGTCATATATCCATATTTCTTTTCCAAAATGTTCCTGATATACACATTAATCCCATCTGTCTTTGTTTCCAGATCAACTCAAATCAAGAAATCAACACCAATCCTTATTACCTCCAATCAACTCAAAATTAAATCAAACAATTCAAAACCAGATCGGATCAGCGATCAGAAATCACTTTCCAATCAACACATTCCAAACAACAATTCATTCAAAGCCACAATTATTTCAACACCAATGTACCAGATAAATCATACCAGATAAATCAACTCAGGGGCCCTTTAGCCCTTTAGCATTCACTGACACCAAGTCCAGCTCGATATCAGCAACCAAGCTTAAAAACACAACTCTCACCTTACTGTGACAAATAAGCAACCAACCTACTTCACACTAAAACAAATAACTTTTCATCACCCCTTTCTTCTCCACCGCCTCTTACACTTAAACAGATCACAATTACTCACTCATACACTGTTGCACATCATGAAATCCCAGTAGGTTGTTCTTCAATCCCAACCATCATGTGATCCCAACCACCACTTCTGACACCATTGTCGACGTCTCCATTTATTTCGTTCCTCATGGGGTTGGTGTTTTATGGCCTTTACCTCCTACCCAATCACACTGCACATCATTCCCCGTCCTTGATGGATAATTTTACATCCAGATGGGCACAGCATCCCATTTTTGGCGACCCAGCCCTGAAACAAGCCCCTGGACTCCTTGCAGGCTGGACCAAAACCCCTGGACGAGGTTGCATCCCAGTACTGACTCTGCTGCCTTCTTGCAAACCACTTCAACTCCATGAATTTTACATGTTTCGTGAACAGAACAAAGCACTCTGTAATCGTCAGATTGAAACTGCCCCAAACCCGTCCATATAAACTCCATTGTTGTCCTGTCCATCTCTCTGTGTTACATCTACCTTTCCCTGATTCATTGACCTTATATCCCATCCCAGGTCCAAATTTTGTGACTCACAGTACCTGCCTCCATGGAACAATGACGCCTGAGCACTCAATTAGCCCTCCCAGTACCAAAGACTTACAATCAGACCGACAGACAGACAAATAACAGAGGCATGTCGCCAGCCTCCGCACAGGACATCACCTTTCCAGGCAGGCACAATATAATCCACAGCATCGAAATGCCAATTTCTATCCGGAGCCTCGCAAAGCCAAAATCGGGCATGTTCACTGCATTTCAACCTCCAACCACACGGGGTGTTCCACCCTGCGCCTGCTCCACCATGCAACCCGATCTGTACTTGGTGCGCCC
Source organism: Myxine glutinosa (assembly GCF_964187855.1). Taxonomy (NCBI): domain Eukaryota; kingdom Metazoa; phylum Chordata; class Myxini; order Myxiniformes; family Myxinidae; genus Myxine; species Myxine glutinosa. Next base: position 547,419 of record NC_136272.1, on the reverse strand, counting down.
GGCGCCCCCTATAATCAGCGAGTTATAATAACCACAATATACTTACTTGATGTACCAATATACCAATATACAGCACCCACCTCTTGATACCACAACTTAATTCATGTTACTTGCATCTCTTTGCATCTTCCCAATTGTCCTCCATTTAACATGACTATCCCCATTGCTCGGTCACACACGTCACTGTGCTCGGCCCGGTTAAATTAAATTCAAGCGTACTGTACCTGACGCTTCCGGTCGGCACCGGAAGTCTGTTTATTTATTGAGTCCCCTGAATCGGGACATCAACGACGATTACAACAACAAAAAAATAAAAGAACTCGATATTCTCTGTTCACTAATTACGTACATGATTTCGGTTTAACCCACAATATAATGTCCCGATATTCTCTGTTCACTAATTACGTACATGATTTCAGTTTATATCCTGCCGTTAAAGCAACCTCCAGTAGACTGACAGCCTGTCGTTCTTCCAAGGTTAGTGAATTATCTCCGACCTCTTTCCCTTACAAATCTCGAACAAAGGTCAAATGAACTTTAAAAGGTCAAACTTCAAACGGAGAAAGGTGGTACCAGTTTTCATTCCACAACTAATACAAGTCCGGCGACATTCCCGTCCTTGCAAGAACTCCACATCCGGACAGACAGACGACCACTATCGTGGCTCCACATCGCAAAATGCTAGCTTCTACGAATCCAACAACCGTATAACTCCACAGACAGACAAACACAACCACATCCTCCTCGCGCCCACACCTTGGCACAAGCCACACCACATACCGACAGTTGAAACCTCGACCGTCCTCCTTCCTCGGATAAGCGTTCTGTTGAAAACGTGACATTTCTGCCTACCTCAATCAGAGATCTCTCTGAATCTCATTTATTCGCACTGTACCTCACTTACTGTATGAACAAGACTTCCTGTTGGCACCGGAAATTAATTACTGTGTCTTGAAATCCTTCATTCGACTATGATAATCACCTCAGTTTATATATACTTCGCGTACTATCCTGCTTGTTTAGTATTCCCCTTATATAAATCCATCTTGAATAACGTATTCCTCCTGTGACATTGCATGGCATGTATGTCGCAGGCGCTCACTATTCTGACATGGCTCATGACTCATGTCTGATTCTGACATGAACGTCTGACATCCAGCAAAGTCGAAATGACCCACAATGCATTTGGGCACACATCCTCCGAGCAACCTCATACAGCACACCCGTGACTCGCGGCTCGCTCGGCTCCTGCCCGAACGCACAATAACTCTACCCAAACTTCCACGGAGCCGCACGGCGGAAACACAGGTTTGTACCACACTTTAATTAAATGAACATCGCCAGGATTCTCGGATAGACGTTAATTTCACAACACACACGACAAAAATCCGATTTAAATTCAGAGATCGCCGATCGGCCTGGCACAACCAACTTCAACGCGACGACGCCACGCCGCCCTCCGTCCTGGCGCGCACCCTCGTGCCTCCACACGAATCCCAACACTCCCGCCTCGCGGTTTCCTGCGAGGCCCGTAGCCGTGGCAACCAAAACTGCGCGCCGCTCTCGAATGAGGGCCGTCATAACATTGAGCCGTCATAACAGTGAGCTGTCAGAACATTGAGCTGTCAGAACTCATCCCTAGCTCGTAAACATCGCAAAAAACAGGATCTCTGACGCTTTACCTCTCTGACCCAAAATGCACTACATGACATCAATTCGCTCCCAAACAACTCCCAAACAGATGAAAATCCGGACTCAGTTCAGGACCTCGCCTGTTCCCTCGGATAGACGCTAAAATGGACATTCCCGGCCTGAATTTCCCGCATGTCAAGCAGACCACTTACAAAGCTTCACACCGAAACCCTCTGCTTTGCATATGTCATACAGACAAATACATTGGCCAGATACACACGTCAATTAACATCCCAATATACATTCATTCCTCATTCATATACCAGTGAGTCTCCCAGACTTCGCGTGACAATCAGATCGACTCAAATCATGCCTTTCTCCAGCCACTCCCATGTACAATCTTTGCTCATTCATGTTACGTCTCTCATTCAAGAAAAAGGATTTTCTCTTGGGACGGGTTGGACGGGGTGGGTTGAGGTAAAAAAAGGAAGGCAGGGCGGGGTGTTGGGGTGTTGCCTAGAGCCCCGGGACTGAGCTCAGGTCTTGGGGGGGTGGGGGGTCCTTTTGCACGGCCCAATTCTGCGGCTGTGGAGGGGGCCCTTGTATGTTCCAGTTTTGGGGAGGGGGCCCTTGTGGGTTCCAAATTTTGGGGAGGGGGCCCTTATGGATTCCTGGACAAGCATTTGCAACATGTCGTCCTTTACATCGGCCTTCTTATCGTCGCCCATGTCCCACTGCTCGGCCGCTTCATCTAATTGGTCGGTTAGCCTCAGTGCGGTGTGTACCCCGGCCAACAACAGGTCGACCAGGGCCCCCCAATCGTCGAGGGTCTGGGCCGGGGTTGGTGCTACATTCGGCCAGCGTGCGTGTACTTTGGCCTGGTCCCACACCCGCGCGGGCAATACAGCCTTTCCCATGTGGCAGACGTCCCGCCAATCTGCGCCTGTATTTTGTATCCATAAACGCATAAGTTCCGGTATGTGACCGGGCTGTTCAGCCAGCAAGGTTCTCACCCGCTCCTGCATAGACGCCAAATCTGGTTCTTTCAAATGGTTTTTTAAAGGGACACATCTCGATTGTAGGCTGTGGGTTCTCCGATTCCGTGAGCCCTTCCACTGAGGGGTACAATACAATACTCCTAGCCCTTCTGGGGCCGCGAACCCGCTGTCCGCCCCACTAATTTCTTGTCCTCTAAAAGGGTTGCCCGGGCTAAGGTGAACCTGAGGGGCGGCTGGTCTAGTTTTCTGGGGGTCTAACCCCTGGGGGAACAGGGGCGGGGGTGGGAGAGGTGGCGCCTGTGGCCCGGGGACAGGGCTCAGGGCTTGGGGGGGTGGGGGGTCTTGGTCTGGCATCTGGTCCAGCGGCATCAACCGCTGATTTACTTGTTTAACTGCTTACTTAATTGTCCTCTGTCCTGTAGCTTCAATAACCATAGCTGCAATGCTTAAAATTTCAATATTTCAACAACCACTTCTGTCTTTCCTACCTGTGGTCACCTGGTCTTGGTTTGTTTCCATCTGGACCTACAGCTTAGTCTCGAGCTTCCTGGCTTGACCTCGTAGTCGTCACTACCTTCTTGTCAAGCTTACCTGGTACCTGCGCATTTCCCTTTTCCTGGCCATGTCCCTTTGGCCCTCTAAGTTAGCCACAGCCCTTCGTTCCCTGGCATGCAATGGCATACCCCATCTTGTCTCTGGGCTGTTCCTTCCTGGAAAGATCTTGGCTTCAACCTATATGGCTGTCCGACCTCACTTTCCCCTCCTGGTGCTAACTGTAACTTTAAGCTTACTGTTAAATCCTTACTGGTATCCTGCGCAAAATCTTATCCTTAGCTTTACCCTTAATGTTTATCCTGGCTTTAACAAAGACACGTCATTCTGTTTACCTTTTCTGTCCGGAGTGCAGGCAATACAGGTGACAGCGGAGACGAACTGTGCCTGTTCGAGGAGGGGGGTACGAATTTGGATTGCCCTCTGATAAAAAAAACAATGCTCACCTTAAACGAATCAGCGTACCGGCGTCCCGGCCTCAGGCAGCCCCCCTCGGATCGTTCAGGATTCGCCTCGACTGTCACTGTCGTTTGCTGCACCCCACTCCTGGTACCAATTGTCAAGAAACAACTCTTGGCTCTTAAAAGAAGTTCCACCAACAGCCTGAGAATGACGGTCTTTATTAAAACCAACTTATACAGATCCGGAGGAAAGCGAACATCTACAGCACGACTTGCCCTCATGCCACGTTCAGCCCTTCCTGAAAATACATTGATTCCCAGTTCACTTAAATAGGAACACGCTTATCAGAAAATCTCCGAGAGAACAAAGGAACTGGCGAGAGTTCCTCCCAGCGTTATCCCTAGCCCCCACCGTTATCCGCTCTGTCATTCGGGGGAGTGCAGCACGCACCTTATCATTCGGACCAGATGTAGTTTCAAAGCTCCGAGGTGACAGAAAATGTAACTCACAGAGAGAAGAGTGCATGCTTGGCCCAGATAAGACCATTATTCAAAGGTTTGTGTATACAATCCGAGCATTTTACATGAAACTACACATTCCACGCGCGTATAAACGTCCGCCAGCCCGCGGCTCGAGGCGCCATCTGCGGACCGAATGGAGAGAGTTTATGACCGGGCTTATCTTGCATCAAGAGGGCACACGGAGGACGAGCCATCCGTCCAGCACGAAATGCATCGAGTACTTTCCCATTTATACTAAAGAGGAGCGGAAAGCCCTTTATTCACTTATGAAAATAGCATATAAGCAACATTAAAATCATAACATATTATTCAAGACGTCTTATACAGAATTCTTAGCAATAACGAATCTACGACTTGACATTTGTATGTCTGCACTTCACCCATTGGTTGATGGCTGATGGGGGATTGTGATGGGATGGTGGAGGAGGGTAAGGTGGTCATGAGTATTTTTAGCTTGGGTGATAGTTGAAGGGGGATTGTGGGGGGAAGTGGAATGGGGAAAAGGGGTGTGGGCTTCACCCATTGGTTGGACAGCTGATCTGACTTCACCCACAAATGCAACCTGAAACACTTAATCTAAAGTACCCAGCAGACCCAAAAGACCCCATCACCCCCCCCCCCAACTCCCCCGAGGACTCAAAATACCGAGAAGACCCCGAGAACCCAAGATACCCCAATGACCCTAAATACCCCAAAAGATCCAAAATACCCAAAATACTGAAAATACCCAAAACACCACAAAGACCCAAAAGACCCCAAAGACCCAAAATAATCCAAAGACTGAACAGACCCCAAATACTGAAAAGACCCCGAAGACCAAAATGATTGAAAATACCTCAAAGACCCAAAAGACCCCAACACCGAAAAGACCCCGAATAACCCAAAGACTGAAAAGACCCTGAAGACCCAAAATACCCCAACAACACAAAAGACCCTGAAGACACAAAAGACCCTAAATACCCTTAAAGACCCTGAAGACCAAAACACCCAAAAGACCAAAAAGACCCTTAAAGGGGAACCCAATTTTTATTTCTTCTGAAAACCATTGACGAGCATTCACAGTCTAATTTGAAGGGGATTTTATTTTATTTGTGAATCGCAAAGTGCCAAAAATATCCCTAGAGTGTTGATTTTCGAGTTTGCCAGTGACATGACATTGTGAACTCACTGCGATCCTGCTGGCGACAGTACATAGAGACAGTGCATTCCGAGCTGCTCGGATTCCGATAATGATTGGGGATGTTGGAGGGGGCGGGGTGTGTGGGTTGGTCGTTGGTATTGTTAGCTGCGGTGATGGTTGATGGGGGATGGTGTGTGGTGGTCGTGAGTATCGTTGGTTACAGAGATTGTTGATGGGGTATTGTGTAGTGTTGGTGAGGGGTGGTCGTGAGTATTGTTGGCTAGGGTGACGGTTTTTGGGGGATTGTGAGGCATGGTGGAGGGGAAGAGGGAAGGGGTGGACGGGGGTGGACATAGTGTAGGTTGGTCGTGGATACTGTTAGCTGGGGTGATGGTTGATGGTTGATGGTTTGTTTGGTTTTTTTTGGAAAATTGGGATGCCTCAAAACCCAAGGCCACCCAAGTTGAACAGAGAGATGGTGTGGGATGGTCATGAGTTTTGTTAGCTCGGGTGATGGTTGATAGGGGATTGTGAGAGGATGGTGGAGGAAAGGAAAGAGAGTGTTGTGGGGTTGTCGTGGGTACTGTTTGCTAGGGTGATGGTTGAAGGGCTATTTTGAGGAGATGGCGGAGGGGAGGTTGGCGTGGGAGGTGTGGGGTTGTCGTGGGTATTGTGAGCTAGGGTGACATTTGATGGGAGTTTGTGAAGAGATGGTGGAGGGGAGGAAAGCGAATGGTGTGGGGTTGTTTTGGGTATTGTTAGCTAGGATGATGGTTGATGGGAGTTTGTGAAGAGATGGTGGAGGGGAGGAAAGAGAGTGGTTTGGTCGTGGGTATTGTTCGCGAGGGTGGTGGTTGAAGGGGGATTTTGAAGGAAGGGAGGGAGGGTGGGAGGGAGGTGTGGGGTTGTCGTGGGTATTGCTAGCTCGGGTGATGGTTGAAGGGGGATTTTGAGGGTGGGGTGGGGGGAGAGGAATGGGGTTGTCATGGTATTGCTCGCACAGGTGACAGTTTAAGAGGGATTTTGAGGAGATTGTGGAGGGGAGGGTGGGGGTGGAGGTGTGGGGTTGTCGTGGGTATTGCTAGTACAGGTGACGGTTGAAGAGGGATTTTGAGGAAATGGTGGAAGGGGGGAGGAGGTGAGTGTGGTTTGGTCGTGGGTATTGTTAGCTCGGGTGACGGTTGATGTTTGTTTGTTTTTCTGGAAAATTGAGATGCCTCAAAAACCAAGGCCACCTAAGTTGAACAGAGATCCAGCAATATTACCAAAGGAAATAATTAAGAAATCCAAGTCAAATCATTTATATCAGCAGAATATATCCTCCAATAAGTGATGGCGGAAAATGTGTTGTACGCTTGGAACAAGAACGCCCATAGGGTCGCCCGTAGGGTGGGTACTCTGCTTGTGTATACAATAAAAGCAATTTATGGACCTGAAGTTGGAGATGTCCAGAGAAGTTCAATGCAGTACATACACAGAGCAAGTGGAAACTTCAACGCAGGAGGAGCGTTGGAGGAGGAGGACGCAGGAGCACCATGATTGTTTGTCTATACACCATCCTTTTTAAATGTTGAATTAAAAGCAAATGCTTGGTATAATTCGGCTGGCTTCCCAGACTTTGGTTCGAACCATTGACCTCCCAGACTCGGATTGGACGTTCTAACCATTACACCACTGAGCATGCGGGGGGAAGAGAGTTGTAGGAATGGCATAAAATGGAAACCTCACCCATGATGATGAAAATGAGTGTTTCCATCTGCGTATTCCAGTTGTGTTAGCCCCTCCTCAGGAGGATACGTCATACTTGGCATGAACATCCCCAGTTTGAGTTATCTTTTATTAAGGCTACTGATGTCATTTCAGTTCCTTACTGACATTTAATAACTGCACATTTAATTTTCTTGTCTCTTAAATAGTCAATGTATTAACGTTTTCTTCGATGAATCTGCACAATAATTATTCACAACTGTTAGTTTTTAATATTTCAAACTATTGCTGAGACCAGTGAAGAGTAGCATTCCTCAGATTTGGTTATTCCTCAGGTGTGTCCACCCTCAGGAGAGCCAGGAAACAATATCTCTCCGTTCTCAAGACCGAACTCTCTTATCTGTATCCCTCTTCCAAATCCTGGTGGCGTCTGGTCAAATCTGTTTCTGGTGTTTGTTCCCCCTCCATCCCCTCCCTTACCTCAAACGGCTACACAGCTGACTCCGCACGTGAAAAAGCTGAATGCCCCAACTCTGTGTTTGCCTCTAAATCTTGTGTCCCAAACCCATCCCTCTCTGTACCCACCGTGCCCCGTCGTACCCAGCTGCTCCTGGACTCTGCGTCCTCTCCTCCTGACAAGGTGAAAATGTTTCTGTCAACCCTCGACTCTGATTCTGCAACTGGACCTGACGGCAACAGCCCACGGGTCCTAAAATCCTGTTCTTCCGCTCTTTCACTCCCTCTCTCTGTTCTCTTCGCCCTCTCTTTTGCTCAAGGTCATCTGCCATCTGCTTGGAAATCAGCCAACATCTCCGCTTTACACAAAAAGGTGCAAAAACAGATCCTAGCAACTACAGACCAATCAGCCTTCTCCCAATTATCAGCAAAGTCATGGAATCCATCATTGCTTCGGATATGAAATCTTTCCTCTTCTCCAATGGCTTGATCTCTGATCATCAATTTGGTTTCAGACCAGGTCACTCTACTCTGGACATGCTGCTTCTGCTGTCTCAACAATAGATGGAGGTCCTCAATGCCAAACAGGAAATTAGAGCTGTCTCCCTCGACATATCATGTGCCTTCGATACGGTCTGACACCCCGCTCTGCTCACCAAACCCTCCTCCTTTGGTATCCATGGAAATCTCCACGCATGGCTGGCGGACTTCCTCTCTCGTCGTAGTCAACGTGTGGCCCTGAATGGGTTTCTCTCCTCTCCTCTTCCTGTTCAGGTTGGAGTTCCCCAAGGTGGTGTTCTGGGCCCTGTGCTTTTTCTGGTCTTCATCAATGATCTCTCCGACTCTTGAAAATCCTCTATCTCTTTGCTGATGACTCCACTCTCTGCCGCTCCATTCCTCATCCCTCAGATCGGCAGTCTGCAGCCTCCTCACTCTCTGCAGACCTGGACAAAATCAGACTGGGCAAACAAGTGGAACATGTCTTTCAATCCTGACAAATCTCACACTCTTACGATGTCTCTCCGAAAAGACCGACTGGACAACGTCAGGTTCACTTTGTCAATAAATTATATTTCGTTCAAAATCATGGTAGATTAGCAAACCTATACATTTTTGGAAAGGTTGTAGCACAAGGAAACTAAAAATCAATGTTTGCATTTGGAGAGATACCTGTATGGCGGCCATTTTCGATTTTCAAAATGGCCACTGTAAAATACATATTTTGTTCTATTTCTGCCTCTAATTACCCTAAAAACTTTTTAAAATATACTAAACCTATATTTTCAGGGACAAGGAATCCTATGAAAGTATCAAATTAGTGCTATGGGGAATGGTAAGACACGAATCAAAGGTTTTGAATTGCAAAATACTGTCTTTATATTCGCGATAAGTTGCATAATCAAATACATGTTATCATTTTGTGCAGGCAGTTAATAACATCAAAATGTGTCACAATAATTCATATCACCAAACATACACAGGCAGTCAGCAAAATCATATATACACATGCAGTCAGTATAACTTCACATCTACACAGGCAGTCAATGACAAAATATACACAGGCAGTCAATGGCATCAAACATACACGATTACAGAATATGCCATTTAGAGTTCGTCATCACTGTCCTGTGTGTCGTATCCGACAATATAGTCCGCATCGTTTTCACAGTCCGTTCCACGCAAGCAAAGGTCGGTCAAATTGATTGGCAAATCGAATTGGTCGAATGGTCGATCGAATCGAATTCGATGAATCAAATTGAATTCGTCGAATGGTCGTTTGAAGCGATTGGTCGAATGGTCGAATTGGTCGAATGGAATTGGTCGAATTCGTCGAATCGACTTGGTCGGAATTGGCAAATGTAAACATTGATTTTCAGATTTTCCATGTAATAACGTTTCCAAAAATGTATAGGTTTGCTAATCTACCATGATTTTGAACTTAAAAACATAGTGAACCTGACTAAACCCTCCCATCCACTTTCTGAATAATCCTCTCCAAGAAGTTCTGTCACTCAAGCTTTTGTGTCTCACTATCTGCCATTATCTTTCCTGAGAAAACCACATTTCAAATCTGGCCTCCAAAGCCAGTCTCCGACTGGACATCCTCCGTCGTGCGAAGTCCTTCCTTGGCACACCTGAGCTCCTCAGCACATACAAGGCTTCCATCCGCAGCTCAATGGAATACTGCTCTCCCCTCTGGGCTGGTGCTCCTGCCTCACACCTAGCTCGTCTTCACGCTGTTGAAACCAAAGCGTTCAGAATCATTGGAATCTCCCGTGATGAAGCTACCTCCGAGGGCCTTTCACTTAATCACCACAGGCAGGTTGGTGGTCTTTCTGTCTTCTACCGACTCCTCTCCGGCCTTGCTGCTCCAGCTCTCTCTGGGCTCTGTCCCCCAAATATTCCTACAGGTCGCACAAGATCTGCCTGCAACCCTCTTATGGTTAAACTGCCAAAATCAAGACTCTCTGCTCTCCTTCATTCCTCTTTTCTCCCGCCTCTGGAACAAACTCCCTCACTCTCTTCAATCCCACTCCTCCCTCCAGGTCTTTAAAACAGCTGTTCACCACCATCTCTTATCTTCCCCCATCCAAAACCTTGATCTTTTCTACCCCCACTAATTTCACCCCAAATCCACTTTTTTGAAATACCAACTTCTTTCCTGGAAGTCCTTGGTGTCCTTGTGTTTATACTTCTCGCACCCCACCCCCCCCCCCCCCCTTCCCACGCCACCTCCCCCCAAGCCCTCTCCCTCCCACACATTCCCAATGTCCCTGCTCTCAAATGTTATGTTTATGTGCTTCCCTTTCTCTCCCCATCTTGTCTACCGCTCCCCTTTTTATATACTTTGTTTGTTTGTCTGTTTGATTTGTTTGTGTGATAAATGTTATAGTGGGCAGCTTAGCCCAAATATTCAAAAGAATTGTGCATTTTGTGATACAAGCACCAAATTTGGCACAAATGTACATTAATATGTTGCGAACATTTTCAGATATTGGGCCACTTGAAATTCCGTAATTTTTTTTTTCAAATTTCGTAATTTCAAATTTTTCGGGTGACACCGTCACAATTTCGGTCTTCGAGGCCGGCCGATAGGCAAAGTGTGACCGGAAGGGACGAGGTTCTCCTGACCACGTGGCCCTCGATCTGGGAAGCGAGAGGCGTTCCATTAGTGGACGCGCCCCTCACGCCCGACTTTTGGGCGGCCCCGGCAGGCCGTTTGTTTTGACGTTCCGTGACAGGCCCCGCACCCCCACCTCCGGGCCGACCGGAAGCTTGTGCTGAGTACATCATACCTGAACAACTCAGTGAGGCAGAACACAGCAGTGCACACCAGGGTGACCCCTTCAGTGCATAAACCAATTAACCTGTCCACTGCAGGGCATATAGAAATGAAGTTATTTTCTGCATATAATAATAATATAAGTTCAGTTCTATATAACAATTTCTGTTATCACCACTACCACTACAACTACCACTACTACAAGCTTTGTCTGGAATTTTGTGGACTAACAGACAAACAGACATACAGACAAGCTGGGATCAAAACATTACCTCCTTCCACCATTGAGTGTAGAGGTAAACATCATGGAAATTATATCATGCCCTAGATTTAATTCATGCTTACCCGTGTATTTGCTTCACTGGTTCACAAGGTCTTTTGCATACATGTAATTCAGACTCTCGTCTTCATTGCTGACCACACAATGTTCGCAACATATTAATGTACATTTGTGCCAAATTTGGCGCTTGTATCACAAAATGCACAATTCTTTTGAATATTTGGGCTACGCCGCCCCACTATATCGGCTGGCCTCGAAGACCGAAATTGTGACGGTGTCACCCGAAAAATTTGAAATTACGAAATTTGAAAAAATTTGAAAAAAAAAATTACGGAATTTCAAGTGGCCCAATATCTGAAAATGTTCGCAACATATTAATGTACATTTGTGCCAAATTTGGTGCTTGTATCACAAAATGCACAACAGGTTTGCTATGCTGCTACACTATTAGCTCTTTCACGAGCCTCGATTATGTATACAAAAAAAAAAAAAATTTCAATTCATCCCCATCTTGGTGTGTCCTCATTTCCCCTCCACTCTTTTCTTAATTTGACTGCAGATATGAATTGCACAACGAGCCGTGTCAGAAAGTCTGCACTGTCACGGTCGCATCATCACGAACTCCACAGCAGCAGCTCAGATGATGATTGCGGTGATGTGCAAAAGCTTCAAGCAGCTGATAATGGAATGACAGCAGTACAATGCTTTTCAAGCAGGTAAGGGAAGCATTTACGAAATATTATTGCTTTTGTGTCATATTAGACTTAAAAAAATACCTGCCGCTTCCTTGCTTGATCTTCAACATTTAAAGGATGTAGCACAAATAAACACCATCGGTTTTCATCGATGGGGAGGAGGAAATTTCTCCTCCATTGTCCTGCTTAGTGCAAAGAGAAACATAGTGTCGTCTGTTGTCTGTATCCAGTGTTACCGGAAGTAACGTCCCTTTCCCCAAGCTTAGCACCTGTTTGAAGTCGAGCCCGTAGTCTCATGTGTTTCAGTATGTGTGTCCATGATTCGTTTCAAGTATTTGGACAATATTTTCAAAAACACGACAATTCTGACATCGGATGCAAACACGAAGAAGCACCGGCCAAGCTGCAGATCATTGGCACTCCAAGTTTTTCAGCCTTTATTTCTTTGTATACAAGGTTGAGACTCGTACATGAGCAAGAACACTGAATGTCTAGGCTCGTGTAAGGGTTAACATCAATCACCAAAAAAAACAAACAAAAAAACGGACACAAAACATACAATAAAGGGAGCGGGAGACAAGATGGGGAGAGAGAGGACAGCACACAAGTACAACAGCAGAGAACAGGGACATCGGGAGATCTGTGGGAGGGAGGGGGCTTGGGGGGAGGAGGCATGGGGAGGTGGGGGAGGGGGGGGAGGAGAGGTATAAAACACATGGACACTGCGAGTACTTTGGATCTGGGGTGAATTAACGGGGGTAGAAAAGATCAAGGTTTTGGATGGGGGAAGATGAGAGATGGTGGTGAAGAGCTGTTTTAAAGACCTGGAGGGAGGAGTGGGATTGAAGAGAGTGAGGGAGTTTATTCCACAGGTGGGAGTAAAGAGGAATGAAAGAGTGAAGGTGAGCAGAGAGTCTTGATTTTGGCATTTTCACCAGAAGAGGGTTGCAGGCAGATCTTGTGTGACCTGTAGGGATATTTGGGGGACAGAGCACAGATAGAGCTGGGAGAGCAATGCCGGATATGAGTCGGTAGAAGACAGAAAGACCACCAACCTGCCTGCGGTGAGTGAGTGAAAGGCCCTCGGAGTTAGCTTCATTGTGAGAGATTCCAATGATTTTGAAAGCTTTGGTTTCAACAGCGTGAAGCCGAGCCAGGTGTGAGGCAGGAGCACCAGCCCAGAGGGTAGAGCAGTATTCCATTGAGCTGCGGATGAAAGCCTTGTATGTGGTAAGGAGCTCAGGTGTGCCAAGGAAGGACTTCGCACGATGGAGGATGCCCAGTCGGCGACTGGCTTTGGAGGCCAGCTTGGAAATGTGGTTTTCCCAAGAAAGATCATGGCAGATAGTGAGACCAAAAAACTTGAGTGACAGAACTTCTTGGAGAGGATTGTTCAGAAAGTAGGTGGGAGGTTTTTCCAGTTGGTCTTTTCAGCGAGACATAGTAAGAGTGTGAGATTTGTCAGGATTGAAAGACATGTTCCACTTGTTTGACCAGTCTGATTTTGTCCAGGTCTGCAGAGAGTGAGGAGGCTGCAGACTGCCGATCTGAGGGATGAGGAATGGAGCGGCAGAGAGTGGAGTCATTAGCAAAGAGATAGAGAGGATTTCCTGGAGAGTCAGAGATCAATGATGAATATCAGGAATATGACTGGGCCCAGAACACTGCCTTGGGGCACTCCAGCATTGACAGGGCGAGGAGATGAAAATATTCCATTGAGGGAAGTCAGTAAGCCATGTGTGAAGTTGGCCTTGGATGCCATTGAATGATCTGAGATGAGGTGGAGAAAAGGAAGGATTTGATATTGAATACGATGATTGATTCCATGACCGTGCTGATTGTTGGAAGGAAGCCGATAGATATGTAGAAAAGGGGACCGTTTTACACCTTTATTTATGCCACGAACATGAAGCGAAAAGCGTAGTTAAGCAATTGATTAATGTCTGTCCGGCTGTCTGTCTGTCTTTGTCTTGTCAGTTTATACTCGAGGAAGATCTTATTTCAATTGAATGTTATATTTTGAACACGAATCGGAAGACATGTATTTCGTTTTACGGTACTTTGTCTCAGAATTCCGACCGACCGACCGCCTGCACATGCACACAGAATAGTGAGATAAACGTTTTTACTCCGTCTGCCTGCCTGGTAGTCAAACAAAATTGAAAATAATTCCAAACAGGAAACTTGCTGTTTTTAAGGACGTTGTAAAGGACACAAACAACAGGCATGAATAACTAATGTAATGTGTTAGATCGGGTGGTGTAATAGACACAGTAAAACAGCTGTAAAACCCAGAATTTATTTATACACCTTTAAACCTCTTAAACATTTATTTAATTTTTTTAAATATATTTGAACACTGTAGAACACAAATCACACTCTTAATGCTTCCAAAAAGCTTCAGTTTTGCAGTACAGGCTGTCCCCGATTTACGAACACTCGGCTCTTGAACTTCCTTTCATACGAACATTATACTTCATAATCGTATGTTTCGGTCTTTTGAACGTTTAATCTATTCACACAAACACAGCTTTTTTGAACATAACTCTCCATACCCGTGGTTCTTAACCTGGGTTCGACCGAACCCCAGGGGTTCAGTGAGCCATTCTCAGGGGTTTGGCGGAGGTCCTCAAACGCATTGCAATTTGTTTTTTTTTGTTTTTTTAGTTTTGTTTCAATTTTGAATCTATGTGTAATTACGCTTATTATTAATATTATTATTTTGCTATGTATGTTACGAACGAATGGAAATGTTATTTGTAATTGTATTCCCATCCCATTCTTGGTTTCTCTAGTCTGTGTTTAAGATAGGTTGTTTCACACTGACTGTAGTAAGTTGAATCAATGAGCAACTTGCTAATTATTCTGTTGATGGTGCTTACTTGCTTACTTACTTACTGGATTTTGGACTTTGCAGGTGTTCGGAAATTCCAGTGAATAGCCTCGATTAGCTTGCCGTGTGCCGTGCGTCATTGGTCGCGCCTTACTTAGGAGTTACTGATTAATTGAAAAGTAAGTTGGAAATGTTTGTGGATATGCAGGGTGTGTTCTGAGTTATATTAAAGTCAAAAGTGGATGGTGATTATAAAATATGATTGAATTACTCAGGAAATTAGGTGGAGGTGATATAACTCCTTTGGTCGCAATTCAAAACTACCGTAAATTTCGGACTATTGAGCGCATCGTTATATAAGCCGCATCCCCTAATTTTTTTTTAAAACTGGAATTTAAACACACACAAGCCGCACTGGTTTATAAGCCGCAACCATTTATTAACCACAAAAAGTGAGAAACTCGACAGCCACAGAAACTTGTCAGACGCGCGCAAAGCACAAATTCAATCACGGTTGCCTTTTTTGTTTACAGTCCGATTGAGAGGTAGGTCAAAGGTCAGAGGGACCTCATCCATATTAATTATGTCCTGCGGAGCAATGACGTTCTCTGCTATTTTCTCCTGCGTGTAGTTCCGAAAGTTTGCGATTTTTTCTTCGAAGTCAGGAGGGAGTTGTTGACAGAGAGTCGTTCGTGCTCTGACAGAAAGACCTTTGCGTTTCATAAATCTGAAACACCATGACTGCCCGCCCTGAAATTCTTCTATTTTCTTTTCTGCAGCGATCGATCTTGCTTTGAGTCTAATCTGAACAGTAGAAACACCCCGACCATCCACTCTCTGTGTGTTAACCCAGTCTTCAAGTTCGTCTTCCAGTTCGGGCCATCGGCATTTCCTACCTCTGAAAGCCTTTGTTGACTTTTTGCAGCGAGAAAGTTCGCCCCTCTGCTTTCTCCAACGTCTGATCATGGATTCATTCACTCCAAGTTTATGAAAATTCCATAAACAAGCCGCATCGTTATTTTAGCCGCAGAGGTCAAAGTTGAGGGAAAAAGTTGCGGCTAATAGTCCGAATTTTACGGTAACAATTTGCAGTTTTCTATGTAATATTATAATGGGATTTGAGATGACATAGAGTTGAGTAGATAATAAATCCCGTCATCGTAACTATAAGTTATGTTTTCTTCGTTAAAAATTTTCAGTTTTCAGAGGGGAAATGATTATATTTAAGCATGTTCCTTTTTAAATTTTTGTCATATAATTATTTGCCCGAACTCAATTAAGATCAGTTTGCTACTTTTTTTTTTTTTTTTTTCAGTATGTCGAGTAAAAAAAGGAAGTGGTCGGAGGATTACGTGCGGTACGGGTTCACATGTTTGACGGAACGGGACGGAAGTCAGCGTCCTCAATGCATGCTTTGCAATGTCAAGTTGAGCAACTCCAGCCTAGCACCAGCAAAACTACGGGAACACTTCAAAAAAACTGCACGGCGAGGGGCAGTACAAAGACGCAACGCTGGATGAATTCAAATTGAAGAGAGTCCGATTCGACGCAAGTGCTACCTTGCCCACTCTCGGCTTCGTTCCAATTGACAAACCAATCCTCACCGCGTCGTATGAAGTTGCGTACCTGATCGCAAAGCAGGGCAAACCGCACACCGTTGGCGAGACACTCATCAAACCGGCCGCATTGAAGATGACCAACATCATGCTGGGAAAAGCTGCTGAAAACAAGTCGTCTCTCGTTCCACTCTCGAATGACACCATCAGATGCAGAATCGACGACATCCTCGCCCAGGTAGTTGCAGATTTAATCGCGAGCCCGCCGAAATTCAGCCTTCAACTCGACGGGAACGCTGACGTTTCGAATTTGAGCCAGCTCATCTTATTTGTGCGTTATGTCAAAGGAGACGAGATCAAGGAAGACTTTCTGTTCTGCAAGCCTCTCACAACCACGACGAAGGCAGCTGACGTGAAGAAGCTTGTGGACGACTTCTTCAGAAGCAACGGCCTCTCGTGGAACACGGTATCTGCAATTTGCTCAGACGGAGCTCCAGCCATGCTAGGATGCAAATCCGGTTTTGGAGCGCTGGTGAAGGCCGATGCACCACACATCGTCACGCACTGCGTCCTGCCCAGACACGCGCTGGCATCAAAAACCCTGCCTCCAAAACTGGCCAATGTTCTGAAAATCGTCGTTGAAACTGTGAATTACGTGCGAAGCCGTGCTCTGAATCATCGCATCTTCAAAGTGCTGTGCAATGAAATCGGCTCTGAATTCGAAGTCCTTCTCTACCACTCTAGCGTTCGATGGTTATCACGAGGGAAGGTAGTGAGCCGTGTTTTTGCCTTGCGTGTAGAATTAGCCCTGTTTGTGCGAGAACACCAGCATTGCCATGCAACACACTTCCAAGAGTCAGAGTTCATCCTCCCCTTGGCGTACTTGGCTGACATCTTCGACGCACTCGATCATCTCAATTGCTTGATGCAGGGCGGTGGAGTGAATGTCATCGAATCTGAAGATAAGCTGAGCGCTTTCCGAAAGAAGTTACCGTTGTGGAGGCGGCGAACAGAGAACGACAACTTCGCGAACTTTTCGCTACTGGACGAGTGCGTGAGCGGGATCGAAGATGAGTCTGAAGTTGGAGGCACTGCTGTACCGGGGGAGCTGAAGCAAGCGATTGCCACGTACTTGGATGAGCTGGGAAAGTCATTTGACGCCTACTTCCCTGACCAATAGCAATACCCGGCATGGGTGCGGCAGCCGTTTACTTTCAACATTGCAACGGTCGATGTCAACGACCAATACCTCGACGACCTCATCGAACTTCAGCAGAGCCAGCCTCAACAACAACTCTTCGGCACAACAACGCTCTCAACGTTTTGGTGCCGCCAAATGGAAGGGTATCCTCACATCGCTAAAATTGCCCTTGAGATCTTCACGCCATTCGTTACAACATATCTCTGCGAGCATGCGTTTTTGAAACTGGTGGACATTAAAACAAAGAAAAGGAGCAGGCTTGCATGCGAAAATGATTTGAGGGTGGCCCTTGCTAAAACAAAACCACACATTTCCCAGATCGCCTCCCTAAAACAAAAACAGAAAACGCATTAAGATGCAATTCTTCTTAATTTTTGGGTCAAATTTGAGGGGTTCCGCGAGTTTTCTGTGGGTTTCTTTAGCGTTCGGCGCCTTTAAAAAGGTTAAGAACCACTGCTCTAAACGCTAAATGAAAGAAATCGGACCTCAAGAAATAATTATCCATTCACCCCTCATTCACACGGACTTCACTCGAACACTCATCCACCGTTTCACATGCCATTCCCTCCACGGGTGGTGGGGTTCCTTACCGGCACGAGAGACAGCATTCTCTCTGCTGGGTTCCTCACCGGCACAACAGACAGCATTCTCTCCAAGGGGTTCCTTCCTGGCACAAGAGACAGCATTCTCTCCAAGGCGTTCCTTACCGGCATGAGAGACAGCATTCTCTCAACTAAGTTCCTTACCGACACGAGAAACAGCATTCTTTCCAGTGGTTCTTTACCGGCACTAGAGACAGCATTCTCTCCCCAAGGGGTTCCTTACCCGCATGAGTCAGCATTCTCTCCAAGGGGTTTCATACGAACATTATACTTCATAATCCTGGCACAAAGAGACAGCATTCTCTCCCCAAGGGGTTCCTTCCCCGCATGAGACAGCATTCTCTCCAAGGGGTTTCATACGAATATTATACTTCATAATCCTGGCACAAGAGACAGCATTCTCTCCAAGGGGTTCCTTCCTGGCACAAGAGACAGCATTCTCTCCAAGGCGTTCCTTACCGGCATGAGAGACAGCATTCTCTCAACTAAGTTCCTTACCGACACGAGAAACAGCATTCTTTCCAGTGGTTCTTTATCGGCACTAGAGACAGCATTCTCTCCCCAAGGGGTTCCTTACCCGCATGAGTCAGCATTCTCTCCAAGGGGTTTCATACGAACATTATACTTCATAATCCTGGCACAAAGAGATAGCATTCTCTCCCCAAGGGGTTCCTTACCGGCATGAGACAGCATTCTCTCCAAGGGGTTTCATGCAAACATTATACTTCATAATCCTGGCGCAAGAGACAGCATTCTCTCCAAGGGGTTCCTTACTGGGATGAGAGATAGCATTCTCTCTACTAGTCAGGTTCACTATGTCAATAAATTATATTTCGTTCAAAATCATGGTAGATTAGCAAACCTATACATTTTTGGAAAGGTTATAGCATAAGGAAACTAAAAATCAATGTTTACATTTGGAGAGATACCTGTATGGTGGCCATTTTGGATTTTCAAAATGGCCACTGTAAAATACATATTTTGTTCTATTTCTGCCTCTAATTACCCTAAAAACGTTTAAAAATATACTAAACCTATATTTTCAGGGACAAGGAATCCAATGAAAGTATCAAATTAGTGCTATGGGGAATGGTAAGACACGAATCAAAGGTTTTGAATTGCAAAATACTGTCTTTATATTCACGATAAGTTGCATAATCAAATACATGTTATCATTTTGTACAGGCAGTTAATAACATCAAAATGTGTCACAATAATTCATATCACCAAACATACACAGGCAGTCAGCAAAATCATATATACACATGCAGTCAGTATAACTTCACATCTACACAGGCAGTCAATGACAAAATATACACAGGCAGTCAATGGCATCAAACATACACGATTACAGAATATGCCATTTAGAGTTCGTCATCACTGTCCTGTGTGTCGTATCCGACAATATAGTCCGCATCGTTTTCACAGTCCGTTCCACACAAGCAAAGGTCAGTCAAATTGATTGGCAAATCGAATTGGTCGAATGGTCGATCGAATCGAATTCGATGAATCGAATCGAATTGGTCGAATGGTCGAATGGTCGATCGAAGCGATTGGTCGAATGGTCGAATTGGTCGAATGGAATTGGTCGATTGGTCGAATTGGTCGAATTGGTCGAATCAAATTGGTCGGAATTGGCAAATGTAAACATTGATTTTCAGATTTTCCATGTAATAACGTTTCCAAAAATGTATAGGTTTGCTAATCTACAATGATTTTGAACGAAAAAACATAGTGAACCTGACTATACTGTGTTCCTCACCGGCACAAGAGACAGCATTCTCTCCAAGGGGTTCCTTACCGGGATGAGAGATAGCATTCTCTCTACTGGGTTCCTCACTGGGATGAGAGATAGCATTCTCTCTACTGTGTTCCTCACCGGCACAAGAGACAGCATTCTCTCCAAGCGGTTCGTTACCGGGATGAGAGATAGCATTCTCTCCAAGGAGTTCCTTACTGGCACGAGCGACAGCATTCTCCCAACTGGGTTCCTCACCGGCATGAGATAGCATTCTCTCAAAGGGGTTCCTTACTGGCACAAGAGACAGCATTTTCTCCAAGGGGTTCCTTACCGGCATAAGAGACGCATTCTCTCAACTGAGTTCCTTACCGACACGAGAAACAGCATTCTATCCAGGGGGTTCTTTACCGGCACGAGTGACAGCATTCTCTCCCCAAGGGGTTCCTTACCGGCATAAGAGACGCATTCTCTCAACTGAGTTCCTTACCGACACGAGAAACAGCATTCTATCCAGGGGTTCTTTACCGGCACGAGTGACAGCATTCTCTCCCCAAGGGGTTCCTTACCGGCATAAGACGGCATTCTCTCCAAGGGGTTCCTTACCAGCACGAGAGACAGCATTCTCACATGTTATATGGAATGTTGCAGGGGATGTATGTCCGAGCATTATACACCGTTTCAGGGGGTGGGGAGAGGGGTGTTTCCAGTGCCATTACATAACGCTAATTTATCAATCAATGATAAGTTTGTTCCATGCACCCTTTTTGTGAAGATGCAAGTATTTAATGAAACACCTATTCAGTACATTAATGATATCGTCATAACCGTATATTTATGCATGTACGTACAGTACTGTTGCTTCGGCGGTTGTGCAGTTATGTTCAATCAGTGGCCATTAACTTCGTGTACATCACTCGCTCACTGCATGTACATTGTGAGGATAGTCCCATGCACTATGGTAATAAGTATCGACATGTCTGGTATTGCACTGTATATCCGGATAGGAGAATTTTTTGAGTGATTCTTCACCATGGAGAGATGGGACCAAAAACTATATATAGCACGATCTTTCAAAAAGTTGTGGACGGATTCAG
Organism: Myxine glutinosa; assembly: GCF_964187855.1. Classification (NCBI taxonomy): domain Eukaryota; kingdom Metazoa; phylum Chordata; class Myxini; order Myxiniformes; family Myxinidae; genus Myxine; species Myxine glutinosa. The sequence continues at coordinate 526,746 of NC_136272.1, read as the reverse complement.
ACTAAATTTGGTTTGTTGAGAAGAACAAGGCAATTAGATTGTGGTTCAGGTCCAAATCCAGATCCGGCCTATCGCTGGATAAAAATTGTAACCTGTTCAGCCTGATCTTTGCTCTCTACCAAGTATCGTTCTCATGACTACAATAATTACAGAGAAGTGTAACATCAAAATACCACTAAACTCAACATTTACCAAGTTGTAGCTCAATGATTTACCATTTACCAGTTGTTATTGCCGAGTCTTTCTTCAACATTGGCCCGATTGTTCTGAACACAAGCTATTTCATGGCGTCGGGTTCATACATGTACGGTCTTGCAGCACCTTCTAAACCATGATTGTGACTATCTTCGTAATGTGAGAATTCTTGATCAGAAACATCTTCGTCAAATTCACTTTGACAAGTCTGTAGTGAGTTGTTCGGCCATTGACCATTGCGTGCTGAGACCATCGTTCCGTCGACTACGGTCACACAGATGGTGTTATGACCATGGAGGTTTTCTGGAATCTTTCGGGCCGGTTCCTACCGGATGTGCTTTTTTTATTTAACATTAACACCTCAAAAATTAGTGGAATTAAAAACCACGTTCAGTTCTTGTTTCTTACTTTAAAAAGTCAATATAATCACATTTAAAAAAAAATCTGATTCTATGGACATTTCCACACTAATGTGTGTGCAATGCTTTTATTCCAAAAAAAATAAACAAATAAAAGAACGCATCAACAATTAAGCCATTTTTATGAAGTCCTCATCAGAATAGGGGTTGTTCTTGTTGCTCCAGTCAGTTCTGGTTGAACAGACTGGCAACACAGAGATAGCCGATCGGTCTGTGCGCACGAGTGTATAGTTGGGGATGGTCGGTGTATGTGATGAGGCCTCCACCTCTGGTGTTCGGTGTGTTCGGTGTGTATAGTCGGGGATGGTCGGTGTATGTGATGAGGCCTCCATCTCTGGTGTTCGGTGTGTTCGGTGTGTATAGTTGGGGATGGTCGGTGTATGTGATGAGGCCTCCACCTCTGGTGTTCGGTGTGTTCGGTGTGTATAGTTGGGGATGGTCGGTGTATGTGATGAGGCCTCCATCTCTGGTGTTCGGTCTGTCTGTCTGTGTGTATGGGTGTTTGTTTGGGGATGGTTGGTGTTTTGTTTTTCTCGTGTAATTTGGTTTCTTGTATGATGGCGATGTGAATGTTGTTTGGGAGAATGAAGTGTTTAACTTGCATGGCCTTGCTGATGGTGTCTGTGTTGTGCTGGAAGATATTAAGGTTGTGTGTGTTTCATGGGTTGAGGAGGTTGGGGTCCCGGGTTGATTTTTATTTCTAGGCTAGAATGAGGAGAAAGGGGCGGACTGCTGCAGGGAGGTCACTCCCCAAAGAAGGAGAATGAAAATAATAAACGAGAGCTTCCAGGGAAGCAGAACTCAACTGAACTGATGGCGGCCATTTTGTGACGGATCGGGTTGGAATGCAATAGCAACCTGCCTTGTGTGGTAAGGGTTAAACATTCTATGTTTGATCAAAATCTGTTAATATTTGTGGACGCTAGAGTGTTAACGTCGTTTTCATGACCAAAAATAAAATGGTCGCCTAAGTCCGCCATTTTTCAACGGATCGGGCTGAAATGTAATACCAACCTGGTCCTTGGAGAAAGGATGCTGCATGTCAAGTTTGATCAGAATCGGTTGATATTTGTGGACGCTGGAGTGTTAACGTCGAAAAGTTGACAGACGATGGATGCCGGAGGGTTCAGTATGTGATGAACTCAACTGGACGGTAGTCTAACTTGAGTTAAAAAAGTCAATAGCCGTTTGTTGTGGATATGTGATGTGATGCGTATGTGTGAGTGAGGTGTGGTGATTTGGGTGATTATGTGCAAGATGAGTGATGTGTGGTGATTTGGGTGATGTGTGGTGATTTGGGTGATTATGTGGAAGATGAGTGATGTGTGGTGATTTGGTGATGTGTGGTGATTTGGGTGATGTGTGGTGATTTGGGTGATGTGTGGTGATTTGGGTGATGTGTGGTGATTTGGGTGATGTGTGGTGATTTGGGTGATGTGTGGTGATTTGGGTGATGTGTGGTGATTTTGGTGATGTGTGGTGATTTGGGTGATGAGTGATGTGTGGTGATTTGGGTGATGTGTGGAAGATGAGTGATGTGTGGAAGATGAGTGATGTGTGGTGATTTGGGTGATGAGTGATGTGTGGATGATGAGTGATGTGTGGTGATTTGGGTGAATATGTGGAAGATGAGTGATGTGTGGTGATTTGGGTGATTGTGTGGTGATTTGGGTGATTATGTGGAAGATGAGTGATGTGTGGTTATTTCGGTGATTATGTGGAAGATGAGTGATGTGTGGTGATTTGGGTGATGTGTGGAAGATGAGTGAAGTATGGTGATTTGGGTGATGTGTGGAAGATGAGTGAAGTGTGGTGATTTGGGTGATGTGTGGTGATTTGGGTGATGTGTGGAAGATGAGTGAAGTGTGGTGATTTGGGTGATTATGTGGAAGATGAGTGATGTGTGGTGATTTGGGTGATGTGTGGAAGATGAGTGAAGTGTGGTGATTTGGGTGATTATGTGGAAGATGAGTGATGTGTGGTGATTTCGGTGATTATGTGGAAGATGAGTGATGTGTGGTGATTTGGGTGATTATGTGGAAGATGAGTGATGTGTGGTTATTTCGGTGATTATGTGGAAGATGAGTGATGTGTGGTGATTTGGGTGATGTGTGGAAGATGAGTGATGTGTGGTGATTTGTGTGATTGTGTGGTGATTTGGGTGATTATGTGGATGATGAGTGATGTGTGGTTATTTGGGTGATTATGTGGAAGATGAGTGATGTGTAGTTATTTCGGTGATTATGTGTAAGATGAGTGATGTGTGGTGATTTGGGTGATGTGTGGAAGATGAGTGATGTGTGGTGATTTGGGTGATGTGTGGTGATTTGAGTGATGTGTGGTGATTTGGGTGATTGTGTGGAAGATAAGTGATGTGTGGTGATTTGGGTGATTATGTGGAAGATGAGTGATGTGTGGTGATTTGGGTGATGTGTGGTGATTTGGGTGATGTGTGGTGATTTAGGTGATGTGTGGTGATTTGGGTGATGTGTGGTGATTTTGGTGATGTGTGGTGATTTGGGTGATGAGTGATGTGTGGTTATTTGGGTGATGTGTGGAAGATGAGTGATGTGTGGTGATTTGGGTGATGTGTGGAAGATGAGTGATGTGTGGTGATTTGGGTGATGAGTGATGTGTGGATGATGAGTGATGTGTGGTGATTTGGGTGAATATGTGGAAGATGAGTGATGTGTGGTGATTTGGGTGATTGTGTGGTGATTTGAGTGATTGTGTGGATGATGAGTGATTATGTGGAAGATGAGTGATGTGTGGTTATTTCGGTGATTATGTGGAAGATGAGTGATGTGTGGTGATTTGGGTGATGTGTGGAAGATGAGTGAAGTGTGGTGATTTGGGTGATGTGTGGAAGATGAGTGAAGTGTGGTGATTTGGGTGATGTGTGGTGATTTGGGTGATGTGTGGAAGATGAGTGAAGTGTGGTGATTTGGGTGATGTGTGGTGATTTGGGTGATGTATGGAAGATGAGTGAAGTGTGGTGATTTGGGTGATTATGTGGAAGATGAGTGATGTGTGGTGATTTGGGTGATGTGTGGAAGATGAGTGAAGTGTGGTGATTTCGGTGATTATGTGGAAGATGAGTGATGTGTGGTGATTTGGGTGATTATGTGGAAGATGAGTGATGTGTGGTGATTTGGGTGATTATGTGGAAGATGAGTGATGTGTGGTGATTTGGGTGATTATGTGGAAGATGAGTGATGTGTGGTTATTTCGGTGATTATGTGGAAGATGAGTGATGTGTGGTGATTTGGGTGATGTGTGGAAGATGAGTGATGTGTGGTGATTTGTGTGATTGTGTGGTGATTTGGGTGATTATGTGGATGATGAGTGATGTGTGGTTATTTGGGTGATTATGTGGAAGATGAGTGATGTGTGGTTATTTCGGTGATTATGTGTAAGATGAGTGATGTGTGGTGATTTGGGTGATGTGTGGAAGATGAGTGATGTGTGGTGATTTGGGTGATGTGTGGTGATTTGAGTGATGTGTGGTGATTTGGGTGATTGTGTGGAAGATAAGTGATGTGTGGTGATTTGGGTGATTATGTGGAAGATGAGTGATGTGTGGTGATTTGGGTGATTATGTGGAAGATGAGTGATTATGTGGAAGATGAGAGGGAGTGGTGATTTGAGTGATGTGTGGAAGATGAGAGGGAGTGGTGATTTGGGTGATTGTGTGGATGATGAGTGATGTGTGGTTATTTGGGTGATGTGTGGAAGATGAGTGATGTGTGGATGATGAGTGATGTGTGGTGATTTGGGTGATTATGTGGAAGATGAGTGATGTGTGGTGATTTGGGTGATTGTGTGGATGATGAGTGATGTGTGGTGATTTGGGTGATTGTGTGGATGATGAGTGATGTGTGGTGATTTGGGTGATTGTGTGGATGATGAGTGATGTGTGGTGATTTGGGTGATTTGGGTGATTATGTGGATGATGAGTGATGTGTGGTGATTTGGGTGATGTGTGGAAGATGAGTGATGTGTGGTGATTTGGGTGATTATGTGGAAGATGAGTGATGTGTGGTTATTTCGGTGATTATGTGGAAGATGAGTGATGTGTGGTGATTTGGGTGATGTGTGGAAGATGAGTGATGTGTGGTGATTTGGGTGATGTGTGGTGATTTGAGTGATGTGTGGTGATTTGGGTGATTGTGTGGAAGATAAGTGATGTGTGGTGATTTGGGTGATTATGTGGAAGATGAGTGATGTGTGGTGATTTGGGTGATGTGTGGTGATTTGGGTGATGTGTGGTGATTTAGGTGATGTGTGGTGATTTGGGTGATGTGTGGTGATTTTGGTGATGTGTGGTGATTTGGGTGATGAGTGATGTGTGGTTATTTGGGTGATGTGTGGAAGATGAGTGATGTGTGGTGATTTGGGTGATGTGTGGAAGATGAGTGATGTGTGGTGATTTGGGTGATGAGTGATGTGTGGATGATGAGTGATGTGTGGTGATTTGGGTGAATATGTGGAAGATGAGTGATGTGTGGTGATTTGGGTGATTGTGTGGTGATTTGAGTGATTGTGTGGATGATGAGTGATTATGTGGAAGATGAGTGATGTGTGGTTATTTCGGTGATTATGTGGAAGATGAGTGATGTGTGGTGATTTGGGTGATGTGTGGAAGATGAGTGAAGTGTGGTGATTTGGGTGATGTGTGGAAGATGAGTGAAGTGTGGTGATTTGGGTGATGTGTGGTGATTTGGGTGATGTGTGGAAGATGAGTGAAGTGTGGTGATTTGGGTGATGTGTGGTGATTTGGGTGATGTATGGAAGATGAGTGAAGTGTGGTGATTTGGGTGATTATGTGGAAGATGAGTGATGTGTGGTGATTTGGGTGATGTGTGGAAGATGAGTGAAGTGTGGTGATTTCGGTGATTATGTGGAAGATGAGTGATGTGTGGTGATTTGGGTGATTATGTGGAAGATGAGTGATGTGTGGTGATTTCGGTGATTATGTGGAAGATGAGTGATGTGTGGTGATTTGGGTGATTATGTGGAAGATGAGTGATGTGTGGTTATTTCGGTGATTATGTGGAAGATGAGTGATGTGTGGTGATTTGGGTGATGTGTGGAAGATGAGTGATGTGTGGTGATTTGTGTGATTGTGTGGTGATTTGGGTGATTATGTGGATGATGAGTGATGTGTGGTTATTTGGGTGATTATGTGGAAGATGAGTGATGTGTGGTTATTTCGGTGATTATGTGTAAGATGAGTGATGTGTGGTGATTTGGGTGATGTGTGGAAGATGAGTGATGTGTGGTGATTTGGGTGATGTGTGGTGATTTGAGTGATGTGTGGTGATTTGGGTGATTGTGTGGAAGATAAGTGATGTGTGGTGATTTGGGTGATTATGTGGAAGATGAGTGATGTGTGGTGATTTGGGTGATTATGTGGAAGATGAGTGATTATGTGGAAGATGAGAGGGAGTGGTGATTTGAGTGATGTGTGGAAGATGAGAGGGAGTGGTGATTTGGGTGATTGTGTGGATGATGAGTGATGTGTGGTTATTTGGGTGATGTGGGGAAGATGAGTGATGTGTGGATGATGAGTGATGTGTGGTGATTTGGGTGATTATGTGGAAGATGAGTGATGTGTGGTGATTTGGGTGATTGTGTGGATGATGAGTGATGTGTGGTGATTTGGGTGATTGTGTGGATGATGAGTGATGTGTGGTGATTTGGGTGATTGTGTGGATGATGAGTGATGTGTGGTGATTTGGGTGATGTGTGGTGATTTGGGTGATTATGTGGATGATGAGTGATGTGTGGTGATTTGGGTGATGTGTGGAAGATGAGTGATGTGTGGTGATTTGGGTGATTATGTGGAAGATGAGTGATGTGTGGTTATTTCGGTGATTATGTGGAAGATGAGTGATGTGTGGTGATTTGGGTGATGTGTGGAAGATGAGTGAAGTGTGGTGATTTGTGTGATTGTGTGGATGATGAGTGATGTGTGGTGATTTGGGTGATGTGTGGAAGATGAGTGATGTGTGGTGATTTGGGTGATTATGTGGGTGATGAGTGATGTGTGGTGATTTGGGTGATGTGTGGAAGATGAGTGATGTGTGGTGATTTGGGTGATGTGTGGTGATTTGGGTGATTGTGTGGAAGATAAGTGATGTGTGTTGATTTGGGTGATTATGTGGAAGATGAGTGATGTGTGTTGATTTGGGTGATGTGTGGAAGATGAGTGATGTGTGGTGATTTGGGTGATGTGTGGTGATTTGGGTGATTGTGTGGAAGATATGTGATGTGTGGTGATTTGGGTGATTATGTGGAAGATGGGTGATGTGTGGTGATTTGGGTGATGTGTGGTGATTTGGGTGATTGTGTGGATGATGAGTGATGTGTGGTGATTTGGGTGATTGTGTGGTGATTTGGGTAATTATGTGGATGATGAGTGATGTGTGGTTATTTCGGTGATTATGTGGAAGATGAGTGATGTGTGGTGATTTGGGTGATGTGTGGAAGATGAGTGAAGTGTGGTGATTTGGGTGATTGTGTGGATGATTGATGTGTGGTGATTTGGGTGATGTGTGGAAGATGAGTGATGTGTGGTGATTTGGGTGATTATGTGGGTGATGAGTGATGTGTGGTGATTTGAGTGATGTGTGGTGATTTGGGTGATGTGTGGTGATTTGAGTGATGTGTGGTGATTTGGGTGATTGTGTGGAAGATAAGTGATGTGTGGTGATTTGGGTGATTATGTGGAAGATGAGTGATGTGTGGTGATTTGGGTGATTATGTGGAAGATGAGTGATTATGTGGAAGATGAGAGGGAGTGGTGATTTGAGTGATGTGTGGAAGATGAGAGGGAGTGGTGATTTGGGTGATTGTGTGGATGATGAGTGATGTGTGGTTATTTGGGTGATGTGTGGAAGATGAGTGATGTGTGGATGATGAGTGATGTGTGGTGATTTGGGTGATTATGTGGAAGATGAGTGATGTGTGGTGATTTGGGTGATTGTGTGGATGATGAGTGATGTGTGGTGATTTGGGTGATGTGTGGTGATTTGGGTGATTGTGTGGATGATGAGTGATGTGTGGTGATTTGGGTGATTGTGTGGATGATGAGTGATGTGTGGTGATTTGGGTGATTCTGTGGATGATGAGTGATGTGTGGTGATTTGGGTGATTGTGTGGATGATGAGTGATGTGTGGTGATTTGGGTGATTCTGTGGATGATGAGTGATGTGTGGTGATTTGGGTGATTGTGTGGATGATGAGTGATGTGTGGTGATTTGGGTGATGTGTGGTGATTTGGGTGATTGTGTGGATGATGTGATGTGTGGTGATTTGGGTGATTGTGTGGAAGATGAGTGATGTGTGGATGATGAGTGATTGTGTGGATGATGAGTGATGTGTGGATGATGAGTGATTGTGTGGAAGATGATTGATGTGTGGATGATGAGTGATTGTGTGGTGATTTGACTGATGTGTGGTGATTTGAGTGATTGTGTGGATGATAAGTGATGTGTGGATGATGAGTGATTGTGTGGTGATTTGAGTGATTGTGTGGATGATAAGTGATGTGTGGATGATGAGTGATTGTGTGGTGATTTGACTGATGTGTGGTGATTTGAGTGATTGTGTGGATGATAAGTGATGTGTGGATGATGAGTGATTGTGTGGTGATTTGACTGATGTGTGGTGATTTGAGTGATTGTGTGGATGATAATTGATGTGTGGATGATGAGTGATTGTGTGGTGATTTGACTGATGTGTGGTGATTTGAGTGATTGTGTGGATGATGAGTGATGTGTGGTGATTTGAGTGATTGTGTGGAAGATGATTGATGTGTGGATGATGAGTGATTGTGTGGTGATTTGATGATGTGACTTTGATGATGATGATTGACTGATGTGTGGTGATTTGAGTGATTGTGTGGAAGATGATTGATGTGTGGATGATGAGTGATTGTGTGGAAGATGATTGATGTGTGGATGATGAGTGATTGTGTGGAAGATGATTGATGTGTGGATGATGAGTGATTGTGTGGTGATTTGACTGATGTGTGGTGATTTGAGTGACTGTGTGGATGAGAAGTGATGTGTGGATGATGAGTGATTGTTTGGAAGATGATTGATGTGTGGATGATGAGTGATGTGTGGTGATTTGAGTGATGTGTGGAAGATGAGTGGTGATTTGGGTGATTGTGTGGATGATGAGTGATGTGTGGTGATTTGAGTGATGTGTGGTGATTTGGGTGATGTGTGGTGATTTTGGTGATGTGTGGTGATTTGGGTGATGAGTGATGTGTGGTGATTTGGGTGATGTGTGGAAGATGAGTGATGTGTGGTGATTTGGGTGATGAGTGATGTGTGGATGATGAGTGATGTGTGGTGATTTGGGTGAATATGTGGAAGATGAGTGATGTGTGGTGATTTGGGTGATTGTGTGGTGATTTGGGTGATTATGTGGAAGATGAGTGATGTGTGGTGATTTGGGTGATTATGTGGAAGATGAGTGATGTGTGGTGATTTGGGTGATGTGTCGAAGATGAGTGAAGTGTGGTGATTTGGGTGATGTGTGGAAGATGAGTGAAGTGTGGTGATTTGGGTGATGTGTGGTGATTTGGGTGATGTGTGGAAGATGAGTGAAGTGTGGTGATTTGGGTGATTATGTGGAAGATGAGTGATGTGTGGTGATTTCGGTGATTATGTGGAAGATGAGTGATGTGTGGTGATTTGGGTGATTATGTGGAAGATGAGTGATGTGTGGTTATTTCGGTGATTGTGTGGAAGATGAGTGATGTGTGGTGATTTGGGTGATTATGTGGAAGATGAGTGATGTGTGGTGACTTGGGTGATTGTGTGGTGATTTGGGTGATTATGTGGAAGATGAGCGATTGTGTGGTGATTTGGGTGATTATGTGGAAGATGAGTGATGTGTGGTTATTTCGGTGATTATGTGGAAGATGAGTGATGTGTGGTGATTTGGGTGATTATGTGGAAGATGAGTGATGTGTGGTGATTTGTGTGATTGTGTGGTGATTTGGGTGATTATGTGGATGATGAGTGATGTGTGGTTATTTGGGTGATTATGTGGAAGATGAGTGATGTGTGGTTATTTCGGTGATTATGTGGAAGATGAGTGATGTGTGGTGATTTGGGTGATTATGTGGAAGATGAGTGATGTGTGGTGATTTGGGTGATTGTGTGGATGATGAGTGATGTGTGGTGATTTGGGTGATGTGTGGTGATTTGGGTGATTGTGTGGATGATGAGTGATGTGTGGTGATTTGGGTGATTGTGTGGATGATGAGTGATGTGTGGTGATTTGGGTGATTGTGTGGATGATGAGTGATGTGTGGTGATTTGGGTGATTGTGTGGATGATGAGTGATGTGTGGTGATTTGGGTGATGTGTGGTGATTTGGGTGATTGTGTGGATGATGTGATGTGTGGTGATTTGGGTGATGTGTGGAAGATGAGTGATGTGTGGATGATGAGTGATGTGTGGATGATGAGTGATTGTGTGGATGATGAGTGATGTGTGGATGATGAGTGATTGTGTGGAAGATGATTGATGTGTGGATGATGAGTGATTGTGTGGTGATTTGACTGATGTGTGGTGATTTGAGTGATTGTGTGGATGATAAGTGATGTGTGGATGATGAGTGATTGTGTGGTGATTTGACTGATGTGTGGTGATTTGAGTGATTGTGTGGATGATAAGTGATGTGTGGATGATGAGTGATTGTGTGGTGATTTGACTGATGTGTGGTGATTTGAGTGATTGTGTGGATGATAATTGATGTGTGGATGATGAGTGATTGTGTGGTGATTTGACTGATGTGTGGTGATTTGAGTGATTGTGTGGATGATGAGTGATGTGTGGTGATTTGAGTGATTGTGTGGAAGATGATTGATGTGTGGATGATGAGTGATTGTGTGGTGATTTGACTGATGTGTGGTGATTTGAGTGATTGTGTGGAAGATGATTGATGTGTGGATGATGAGTGATTGTGTGGAAGATGATTGATGTGTGGATGATGAGTGATTGTGTGGAAGATGATTGATGTGTGGATGATGAGTGATTGTGTGGTGATTTGACTGATGTGTGGTGATTTGAGTGATTGTGTGGATGATAAGTGATGTGTGGATGATGAGTGATTGTTTGGAAAATGATTGATGTGTGGATGATGAGTGATGTGTGGTGATTTGAGTGATGTGTGGAAGATGAGTGGTGATTTGGGTGATTGTGTGGATGATGAGTGATGTGTGGTGATTTGAGTGATGTGTGGTGATTTGGGTGATGTGTGGTGATTTGGGTGATGTGTGGTGATTTTGGTGATGTGTGGTGATTTGGGTGATGAGTGATGTGTGGTGATTTGGGTGATGAGTGATGTGTGGTGATTTGGGTGATGTGTGGAAGATGAGTGATGTGTGGTGATTTGGGTGATGTGTGGTGATTTGAGTGATGTGTGGTGATTTGGGTGATTGTGTGGAAGATAAGTGATGTGTGGTGATTTGGGTGATTATGTGGAAGATGAGTGATGTGTGGTGATTTGGGTGATGTGTGGTGATTTGGGTGATGTGTGGTGATTTAGGTGATGTGTGGTGATTTGGGTGATGTGTGGTGATTTTGGTGATGTGTGGTGATTTGGGTGATGAGTGATGTGTGGTTATTTGGGTGATGTGTGGAAGATGAGTGATGTGTGGTGATTTGGGTGATGTGTGGAAGATGAGTGATGTGTGGTGATTTGGGTGATGAGTGATGTGTGGATGATGAGTGATGTGTGGTGATTTGGGTGAATATGTGGAAGATGAGTGATGTGTGGTGATTTGGGTGATTGTGTGGTGATTTGAGTGATTGTGTGGATGATGAGTGATTATGTGGAAGATGAGTGATGTGTGGTTATTTCGGTGATTATGTGGAAGATGAGTGATGTGTGGTGATTTGGGTGATGTGTGGAAGATGAGTGAAGTGTGGTGATTTGGGTGATGTGTGGAAGATGAGTGAAGTGTGGTGATTTGGGTGATGTGTGGTGATTTGGGTGATGTGTGGAAGATGAGTGAAGTGTGGTGATTTGGGTGATGTGTGGTGATTTGGGTGATGTATGGAAGATGAGTGAAGTGTGGTGATTTGGGTGATTATGTGGAAGATGAGTGATGTGTGGTGATTTGGGTGATGTGTGGAAGATGAGTGAAGTGTGGTGATTTCGGTAATTATGTGGAAGATGAGTGATGTGTGGTGATTTCGGTGATTATGTGGAAGATGAGTGATGTGTGGTGATTTGGGTGATTATGTGGAAGATGAGTGATGTGTGGTTATTTCGGTGATTATGTGGAAGATGAGTGATGTGTGGTGATTTGGGTGATGTGTGGAAGATGAGTGATGTGTGGTGATTTGTGTGATTGTGTGGTGATTTGGGTGATTATGTGGATGATGAGTGATGTGTGGTTATTTGGGTGATTATGTGGAAGATGAGTGATGTGTGGTTATTTCGGTGATTATGTGTAAGATGAGTGATGTGTGGTGATTTGGGTGATGTGTGGAAGATGAGTGATGTGTGGTGATTTGGGTGATGTGTGGTGATTTGAGTGATGTGTGGTGATTTGGGTGATTGTGTGGAAGATAAGTGATGTGTGGTGATTTGGGTGATTATGTGGAAGATGAGTGATGTGTGGTGATTTGGGTGATTATGTGGAAGATGAGTGATTATGTGGAAGATGAGAGGGAGTGGTGATTTGAGTGATGTGTGGAAGATGAGAGGGAGTGGTGATTTGGGTGATTGTGTGGATGATGAGTGATGTGTGGTTATTTGGGTGATGTGTGGAAGATGAGTGATGTGTGGATGATGAGTGATGTGTGGTGATTTGGGTGATTATGTGGAAGATGAGTGATGTGTGGTGATTTGGGTGATTGTGTGGATGATGAGTGATGTGTGGTGATTTGGGTGATTGTGTGGATGATGAGTGATGTGTGGTGATTTGGGTGATTGTGTGGATGATGAGTGATGTGTGGTGATTTGGGTGATGTGTGGTGATTTGGGTGATTATGTGGATGATGAGTGATGTGTGGTGATTTGGGTGATGTGTGGAAGATGAGTGATGTGTGGTGATTTGGGTGATTATGTGGAAGATGAGTGATGTGTGGTTATTTCGGTGATTATGTGGAAGATGAGTGATGTGTGGTGATTTGGGTGATGTGTGGAAGATGAGTGAAGTGTGGTGATTTGTGTGATTGTGTGGATGATGAGTGATGTGTGGTGATTTGGGTGATGTGTGGAAGATGAGTGATGTGTGGTGATTTGGGTGATTATGTGGGTGATGAGTGATGCGTGGTGATTTGGGTGATGTGTGGAAGATGAGTGATGTGTGGTGATTTGGGTGATGTGTGGTGATTTGGGTGATTGTGTGGAAGATAAGTGATGTGTGTTGATTTGGGTGATTATGTGGAAGATGAGTGATGTGTGTTGATTTGGGTGATGTGTGGAAGATGAGTGATGTGTGGTGATTTGGGTGATGTGTGGTGATTTGGGTGATTGTGTGGAAGATATGTGATGTGTGGTGATTTGGGTGATTATGTGGAAGATGGGTGATGTGTGGTGATTTGGGTGATGTGTGGTGATTTGGGTGATTGTGTGGATGATGAGTGATGTGTGGTGATTTGGGTGATTGTGTGGTGATTTGGGTAATTATGTGGATGATGAGTGATGTGTGGTTATTTCGGTGATTATGTGGAAGATGAGTGATGTGTGGTGATTTGGGTGATGTGTGGAAGATGAGTGAAGTGTGGTGATTTGGGTGATTGTGTGGATGATTGATGTGTGGTGATTTGGGTGATGTGTGGAAGATGAGTGATGTGTGGTGATTTGGGTGATTATGTGGGTGATGAGTGATGTGTGGTGATTTGAGTGATGTGTGGTGATTTGGGTGATGTGTGGTGATTTGAGTGATGTGTGGTGATTTGGGTGATTGTGTGGAAGATAAGTGATGTGTGGTGATTTGGGTGATTATGTGGAAGATGAGTGATGTGTGGTGATTTGGGTGATTATGTGGAAGATGAGTGATTATGTGGAAGATGAGAGGGAGTGGTGATTTGAGTGATGTGTGGAAGATGAGAGGGAGTGGTGATTTGGGTGATTGTGTGGATGATGAGTGATGTGTGGTTATTTGGGTGATGTGTGGAAGATGAGTGATGTGTGGATGATGAGTGATGTGTGGTGATTTGGGTGATTATGTGGAAGATGAGTGATGTGTGGTGATTTGGGTGATTGTGTGGATGATGAGTGATGTGTGGTGATTTGGGTGATGTGTGGTGATTTGGGTGATTGTGTGGATGATGAGTGATGTGTGGTGATTTGGGTGATTGTGTGGATGATGAGTGATGTGTGGTGATTTGGGTGATTCTGTGGATGATGAGTGATGTGTGGTGATTTGGGTGATTGTGTGGATGATGAGTGATGTGTGGTGATTTGGGTGATGTGTGGTGATTTGGGTGATTGTGTGGATGATGTGATGTGTGGTGATTTGGGTGATTGTGTGGAAGATGAGTGATGTGTGGATGATGAGTGATTGTGTGGATGATGAGTGATGTGTGGATGATGAGTGATTGTGTGGAAGATGATTGATGTGTGGATGATGAGTGATTGTGTGGTGATTTGACTGATGTGTGGTGATTTGAGTGATTGTGTGGATGATAAGTGATGTGTGGATGATGAGTGATTGTGTGGTGATTTGAGTGATTGTGTGGATGATAAGTGATGTGTGGATGATGAGTGATTGTGTGGTGATTTGACTGATGTGTGGTGATTTGAGTGATTGTGTGGATGATAAGTGATGTGTGGATGATGAGTGATTGTGTGGTGATTTGACTGATGTGTGGTGATTTGAGTGATTGTGTGGATGATAATTGATGTGTGGATGATGAGTGATTGTGTGGTGATTTGACTGATGTGTGGTGATTTGAGTGATTGTGTGGATGATGAGTGATGTGTGGTGATTTGAGTGATTGTGTGGAAGATGATTGATGTGTGGATGATGAGTGATTGTGTGGTGATTTGATGATGTGACTTTGATGATGATGATTGACTGATGTGTGGTGATTTGAGTGATTGTGTGGAAGATGATTGATGTGTGGATGATGAGTGATTGTGTGGAAGATGATTGATGTGTGGATGATGAGTGATTGTGTGGAAGATGATTGATGTGTGGATGATGAGTGATGTGTGGTGATTTGAGTGATGTGTGGAAGATGAGTGGTGATTTGGGTGATTGTGTGGATGATGAGTGATGTGTGGTGATTTGAGTGATGTGTGGTGATTTGGGTGATGTGTGGTGATTTTGGTGATGTGTGGTGATTTGGGTGATGAGTGATGTGTGGTGATTTGGGTGATGTGTGGAAGATGAGTGATGTGTGGTGATTTGGGTGATGAGTGATGTGTGGATGATGAGTGATGTGTGGTGATTTGGGTGAATATGTGGAAGATGAGTGATGTGTGGTGATTTGGGTGATTGTGTGGTGATTTGGGTGATTATGTGGAAGATGAGTGATGTGTGGTGATTTGGGTGATTATGTGGAAGATGAGTGATGTGTGGTGATTTGGGTGATGTGTCGAAGATGAGTGAAGTGTGGTGATTTGGGTGATGTGTGGAAGATGAGTGAAGTGTGGTGATTTGGGTGATGTGTGGTGATTTGGGTGATGTGTGGAAGATGAGTGAAGTGTGGTGATTTGGGTGATTATGTGGAAGATGAGTGATGTGTGGTGATTTCGGTGATTATGTGGAAGATGAGTGATGTGTGGTGATTTGGGTGATTATGTGGAAGATGAGTGATGTGTGGTTATTTCGGTGATTGTGTGGAAGATGAGTGATGTGTGGTGATTTGGGTGATTATGTGGAAGATGAGTGATGTGTGGTGACTTGGGTGATTGTGTGGTGATTTGGGTGATTATGTGGAAGATGAGCGATTGTGTGGTGATTTGGGTGATTATGTGGAAGATGAGTGATGTGTGGTTATTTCGGTGATTATGTGGAAGATGAGTGATGTGTGGTGATTTGGGTGATTATGTGGAAGATGAGTGATGTGTGGTGATTTGTGTGATTGTGTGGTGATTTGGGTGATTATGTGGATGATGAGTGATGTGTGGTTATTTGGGTGATTATGTGGAAGATGAGTGATGTGTGGTTATTTCGGTGATTATGTGGAAGATGAGTGATGTGTGGTGATTTGGGTGATTATGTGGAAGATGAGTGATGTGTGGTGATTTGGGTGATTGTGTGGATGATGAGTGATGTGTGGTGATTTGGGTGATGTGTGGTGATTTGGGTGATTGTGTGGATGATGAGTGATGTGTGGTGATTTGGGTGATTGTGTGGATGATGAGTGATGTGTGGTGATTTGGGTGATTGTGTGGATGATGAGTGATGTGTGGTGATTTGGGTGATTGTGTGGATGATGAGTGATGTGTGGTGATTTGGGTGATGTGTGGTGATTTGGGTGATTGTGTGGATGATGTGATGTGTGGTGATTTGGGTGATGTGTGGAAGATGAGTGATGTGTGGATGATGAGTGATGTGTGGATGATGAGTGATTGTGTGGATGATGAGTGATGTGTGGATGATGAGTGATTGTGTGGAAGATGATTGATGTGTGGATGATGAGTGATTGTGTGGTGATTTGACTGATGTGTGGTGATTTGAGTGATTGTGTGGATGATAAGTGATGTGTGGATGATGAGTGATTGTGTGGTGATTTGACTGATGTGTGGTGATTTGAGTGATTGTGTGGATGATAAGTGATGTGTGGATGATGAGTGATTGTGTGGTGATTTGACTGATGTGTGGTGATTTGAGTGATTGTGTGGATGATAATTGATGTGTGGATGATGAGTGATTGTGTGGTGATTTGACTGATGTGTGGTGATTTGAGTGATTGTGTGGATGATGAGTGATGTGTGGTGATTTGAGTGATTGTGTGGAAGATGATTGATGTGTGGATGATTGATGTGTGGATGATGAGTGATTGTGTGGAAGATGATTGATGTGTGGATGATGAGTGATTGTGTGGAAGATGATTGATGTGTGGATGATGAGTGATTGTGTGGTGATTTGACTGATGTGTGGTGATTTGAGTGATTGTGTGGATGATAAGTGATGTGTGGATGATGAGTGATTGTTTGGAAAATGATTGATGTGTGGATGATGAGTGATGTGTGGTGATTTGAGTGATGTGTGGAAGATGAGTGGTGATTTGGGTGATTGTGTGGATGATGAGTGATGTGTGGTGATTTGAGTGATGTGTGGTGATTTGGGTGATGTGTGGTGATTTGGGTGATGTGTGGTGATTTTGGTGATGTGTGGTGATTTGGGTGATGAGTGATGTGTGGTGATTTGGGTGATGAGTGATGTGTGGTGATTTGGGTGATGTGTGGAAGATGAGTGATGTGTGGTGATTTGGGTGATGAGTGATGTGTGGTGATTTGGGTGAATATGTGGAAGATGAGTGATTGTGTGGTGATTTGGGTGATTGTGTGGTGATTTGGGTGATTATGTGGAAGATGAGTGATGTGTGGTGATTTGGGTGATGTGTCGAAGATGAGTGAAGTGTGGTGATTTGGGTGATGTGTGGAAGATGAGTGAAGTGTGGTGATTTGGGTGATGTGTGGTGATTTGGGTGATGTGTGGAAGATGAGTGAAGTGTGGTGATTTGGGTGATTATGTGGAAGATGAGTGATGTGTGGTGATTTGGGTGATTATGTGGAAGATGAGTGATGTGTGGTGATTTCGGTGATTATGTGGAAGATGAGTGATGTGTGGTGATTTGGGTGATTATGTGGAAGATGAGTGATGTGTGGTTATTTTGGTGATTATGTGGAAGATGAGCGATTGTGTGGTGATTTGGGTGATTATGTGGAAGATGAGTGATGTGTGGTTATTTCGGTGATTATGTGGAAGATGAGTGATGTGTGGTGATTTGGGTGATGTGTGGAAGATGAGTGATGTGTGGTGATTTGTGTGATTGTGTGGTGATTTGGGTGATTATGTGGATGATGAGTGATGTGTGGATGATGAGTGATGTGTGGATGATGAGTGATTGTGTGGAAGATGATTGATGTGTGGATGATGAGTGATTGTGTGGAAGATGATTGATGTGTGGATGATGAGTGATTGTGTGGTGATTTGACTGATGTGTGGTGATTTGAGTGGTTGTGTGGATGATAAGTGATGTGTGGATGATGAGTGATTGTTTGGAAAATGATTGATGTGTGGATGATGAGTGATGTGTGGTGATTTGAGTGATGTGTGGAAGATGAGTGGTGATTTGGGTGGTTGTGTGGATGATGAGTGATGTGTGGTGATTTGAGTGATGTGTGGTGATTTGGGTGATGTGTGGTGATTTGGGTGATGTGTGGTGATTTTGGTGATGTGTGGTGATTTGGGTGATGAGTGATGTGTGGTGATTTGGGTGATGTGTGGAAGATGAGTGATGTGTGGTGATTTGGGTGATGAGTGATGTGTGGTGATTTGGGTGAATATGTGGAAGATGAGTGATGTGTGGTGATTTGGGTGATTGTGTGGTGATTTGGGTGATTATGTGGAAGATGAGTGATGTGTGGTGATTTGGGTGATGTGTCGAAGATGAGTGAAGTGTGGTGATTTGGGTGATGTGTGGAAGATGAGTGAAGTGTGGTGATTTGGGTGATGTGTGGTGATTTGGGTGATGTGTGGAAGATGAGTGAAGTGTGGTGATTTGGGTGATTATGTGGAAGATGAGTGATGTGTGGTGATTTCGGTGATTATGTGGAAGATGTGTGGTGATTTGGGTGATTATGTGGAAGATGAGTGATGTGTGGTTATTTTGGTGATTATGTGGAAGATGAGCGATTGTGTGGTGATTTGGGTGATTATGTGGAAGATGAGTGATGTGTGGTTATTTCGGTGATTATGTGTAAGATGAGTGATGTGTGGTGATTTGGGTGATGTGTGGTGATTTGGGTGATTATGTGGGTGATGAGTGATGTGTGGTGATTTGGGTGATGTGTGGAAGATGAGTGATGTGTGGTGATTTTGGTGATTTGGGTGATGTGTGGAAGATGAGTGATGTGTGGATGATGAGTGATTGTGTGGATGATGAGTGATGTGTGGATGATGAGTGATTGTGTGGAAGATGATTGATGTGTGGATGATGAGTGATTGTGTGGAAGATGATTGATGTGTGGATGATGATTGATGTGTGGATGATGAGTGATTGTGTGGAAGATGATTGATGTGTGGATGATGAGTGATTGTGTGGAAGATGAGTGATTGTGTGGAAGATGATTGATGTGTGGATGATGAGTGATGTGTGGATGATGAGTGATGTGTGGATGATGAGTGATTGTGTGGAAGATGAGTGATGTGTGGTGATTTGGGTGATGTGTGGTGATTTGGGTGATGTGTGGTGATTTGGGTGATGTGTGGAAGATGAGTGATGTGTGGATGATGAGTGATGTGTGGATGATGAGTGATTGTGTGGATGATGAGTGATGTGTGGATGATGAGTGATTGTGTGGATGATGATTGATGTGTGGATGATGAGTGATTGTGTGGAAGATGATTGATGTGTGGATGATGAGTGATTGTGTGGAAGATGATTGATGTGTGGATGATGAGTGATTGTGTGGATGATGAGTGATGTGTGGATGATGAGTGATTGTGTGGAAGATGATTGATGTGTGGATGATGAGTGATTGTGTGGAAGATGATTGATGTGTGGATGATGAGTGATTGTGTGGAAGATGATTGATGTGTGGATGATGATTGATGTGTGGATGATGAGTGATGTGTGGAAGATGATTGATGTGTGGATGATGAGTGATTGTGTGGATGATGAGTGATTGTGTGGATGATGAGTGATGTGTGGATGATGAGTGATTGTGTGGAAGATGATTGATGTGTGGATGATGAGTGATTGTGTGGTGATTTGACTGATGTGTGGTGATTTGAGTGATGTGTGGTGATTTGAGTGATTGTGTGGATGATAAGTGATGTGTGGATGATGAGTGATTGTGTGGTGATTTGAGTGATTGTGTGGATGATAAGTGATGTGTGGATGATGAGTGATTGTGTGGTGATTTGACTGATGTGTGGTGATTTGAGTGATGTGTGGATGATGAGTGATTGTGTGGTGATTTGACTGATGTGTGGTGATTTGAGTGATTGTGTGGATGATAATTGATGTGTGGATGATGAGTGATTGTGTGGTGATTTGACTGATGTGTGGTGATGTGAGTGATTGTGTGGATGATAAGTGATGTGTGGATGATGAGTGATGTGTGGTGATTTGAGTGATTGTGTGGAAGATTATTGATGTGTGGATGATGAGTGATTGTGTGGTGATTTGACTGATGTGTGGTGATTTGAGTGATTGTGTGGAAGATGATTGATGTGTGGATGATGAGTGATTGTGTGGAAGATGATTGATGTGTGGATGATGAGTGATTGTGTGGAAGATGATTGATGTGTGGATGATGAGTGATGTGTGGTGATTTGAGTGATGTGTGGAAGATGAGGGAGTGGTGATTTGAGTGATTGTGTGGATGATGAGTGATTGTGTGGATGATGAGTGATGTGTGGTGATTTGAGTGATGTGTGGTTATTTGGGTGATGTGTGGAAGATGAGTGATGTGTGGTGATTTGAGTGATTGTGTGGAAGATGATTGATGTGTGGTGATTTGGGTGATTGTGTGGTGATTTGAGTGATGTGTGGATGATGAGTGATGTGTGGATGATGAGTGATGTGTGGTGATTTGGGTGATGTGTGGTGATTTGGGTGATGTGTGGTGATTTGGGTGATGTGTGGTGATTTGGGTGATGTGTGGTGATTTGAGTGATGTGTGGTGATTTGAGTGATTGTGTGGTGATTTGAGTGATGTGTGGTTATGTGGATGATGAGTGATGTGTGGTGATTTGGGAGATTATGTGGATGATGAGTGATGTGTGGTTATTTGGGTGATTGTGTGGAAGATGAGTGATGTGTGGTGATTTGGGTGATGTGTGGAAGATGAGTGATGTGTGGATGATGAGTGATTGTGTGGAAGATGAGTGATGTGTGGTGATTTCGGTGATTGTGTGGATGATGAGGGTGATGTGTGGTGATTTGGGTGATTATGTGGATGATGAGTGATGTGTGGTTATTTGGGTGATTGTGTGGAAGATGAGTGATGTGTGGTGATTTGGGTGATGTGTGGAAGATGAGTGATGTGTGGTGATTTCGGTGATTGTGTGGAAGATGAGTGATGTGTGGTGATTTGGGTGATTATGTGGAAGATGAGTGATGTGTGGTGATTTCGGTGATTATGTGGATGATGAGTGATGTGTGGTGATTTGGGTGATGTGTGGAAGATGAGTGATGTGTGGTGGTTTGGGTGATGTGTGGATGATGAGTGACATGTGGTTATTTGGGTGATGTGTGGAAGATGAGTGATGTGTGGTGATTTGGGTGATTGTGTGGAAGTCAAGTGACGTGTGGTGATTTGGGTGATTATGTGGAAGATGAGTGACGTGTGGTGATTTGGGTGATTATGTGGAAGATGAGTGATTATGTGGAAGATGAGAGGGAGTGGTGATTTGAGTGATGTGTGGAAGATGAGAGGGAGTGGTGATTTGGGTGATTGTGTGGATGATGAGTGATGTGTGGTTATTTGGGTGATGTGTGGAAGATGAGTGATGTGTGGATGATGAGTGATGTGTGGTGATTTGGGTGATTATGTGGAAGATGAGTGATGTGTGGTGATTTGGGTGATTGTGTGGATGATGAGTGATGTGTGGTGATTTGGGTGATTGTGTGGAAGTCGAGTGATGTGTGGTGATTTGGGTGATGTGTGGAAGATGAGTGATGTGTGGTGATTTGGGTGATTATGTGGAAGATGAGGGAGTGGTGATTTGAGTGATTGTGTGGATGATGAGTGATGTGTGGTGATTTGAGTGATGTGTGGTTATTTGGGTGATGTGTGGAAGATGAGTGATGTGTGGTGATTTGAGTGATTGTGTGGAAGATGATTGATGTGTGGTGATTTGGGTGATTGTGTGGAAGATGAGTGATGTGTGGTGATTTGAGTGATGTGTGGTGATTTGGGTGATGTGTGGTGATTTCGGCGATTGTGTGGAAGATGAGTGATGTGTGATGATTTGGGTGATGTGTGGTGATTTGGGTGATTGTGTGGAAGATGAGTGATGTGTGGTGATTTGGGTGATTGTGTGGATGATGAGTGATGTGTGGTGATTTGGGTGATTGTGTGGAAGATGAGTGATGTGTGGTGATTTGCGTGATTGTGTGGAAGATGAATGATGTGTGGTGATTTGAGTGATTGTGTGGATGATGAGTGATTGTGTGGATGATGAGTTATGTGAGATGATTTGAGTTATGTGAGATGATTTGAGTGATGTGTGGAAGATGAGTGATGTGTGGTGATTTGAGTGATGTGTGGTGATTTGGGTGATTGTGTGGAAGATGAGTGATGTGTGGTGATTTGCGTGATTGTGTGGAAGATGAGTGATGTGTGGTGATTTGGGTTATTGTGTGGATGATGAGTGATGTGTGGTGATTTGGGTGATTGTGTGGAAGATGAGTGATGTGTGGTGATTTGGGTGATGTGTGGTGATTTGGGTGATTGTGTGGAAGATGTGTGTTGATTTGGGTGATGTGTGGTGATTTGGGTGATTGTGTGGAAGATGTGTGGTGATTTGGGTGACGTGTGGTGATTTGGGTGATTGTGTGGAAGATGTGTGGTGATGTGTGGTGATTTGGGTGATGTGTGGTGATTTGGGTGACGTGTGGTGATTTGGGTGATTGTGTGGATGATGAGTGATGTGTGGTGATTTGAGTGATTGTGTGGATGATGAGTGATGTGTGGATGATGAGTGATTGTGTGGATGATGAGTGATGTGTGGATGATGAGTGATTGTGTGGAAGATGATTAATGTGTGGATGATGAGTGATTGTGTGGAAGATGATTGATGTGTGGATGATGAGTGATTGTGTGGATGATGAGTGATGTGTGGATGATGAGTGATTGTGTGGATGATTAGTGATGTGTGGATGATGAGTGATTGTGTGGATGATGAGTGATGTGTGGATGATGAATGATTGTGTGGAAGATGATTGATGTGTGGATGATGAGTGATTGTGTGGATGATGAGTGATTGTGTGGATGATGAGTGATTGTGTGGATGATGAGTGATGTGTGGATGATGAGTGATTGTGTGGAAGATGATTGATGTGTGGAAGATGATTGATGTGTGGATGATGAGTGATGTGTGGATGATGGGTGATGTGTGGTGATTTCGATGTGTGGTGATTTGAGTGATTGTGTGGAAGATGAGAGGGAGTGGTGACCTTTTTTTTTTTTTTTTTTTCTTCTTTTTTTTGTATACAAGATCGAGGCTCGTGAAAGAGCGAACATTAATCACACAGAAAGACAAACCGACACATAAAACATATAACATCGGGAGCGGTAGACAAGATGGGGAGAGAGGGGGAAGGACACAAACACAACATTTGAGAGCAGGGACCGAGAGACATGGAGACATCGAGAGATCTGAGAGAGGGCGAGGGCTTTGGGGGGGGGGGGGGGGGCATGGGAAGGGGGCGGTGGGAGAGGTATAAAACATATGGACACTGCCAGGACTTCCAGGAAAGAAGTTGGAATTTCAAACAAGGTGGATCTGGGGTGAATTAGCGGGGGTAGAAAAGATCAAGGTTTTGGATGGGGGAAGATAAGAGATGGTGGTGAACAGCTGTTTTAAAGACCTGGAGGGAGGAGTGGGATTGAAGGGAGTGAGGGAGTTTGTTCCAGAGGCGGGAGAAAAGAGGAATGAAAGAGTGAAGGTGAGCAGAGAGCCGAGATTTCGGCAGTTTAACCATCAGAGGGTTGCTGGCAGATCTTGTGCGACCTGTAGGAATATTTGGGGGACAGAGCACAGAGAGAGCTGGGGGTGCAAGGCCGGAGAGGAGTCGGTAGAAGACAGAAAGACCACCAACCTGCCTGCGGTGAGTGAGTGAAAGGCCCTCAGAGATAGCTTCATTGTGAGAGATTCCAATAATTCTGAAAGCTTTGGTTTCAACAGCGTGAAGCCGAGCTAGGTGTGAGGCAGGAGCACCGGCCCATAGGGGAGAACAGTATTCCATTGAGCTGCGGATGAAAGCCTTGTATGTGGTGAGGAGCTCAGGTGTGCCGAGGAAGGACTTCGCACGACGGAGGATGCCCAGTCGGCGACTGGCTTTGGAGGCCAGCTTGGAAATGTGGTTTTCCCAAGAAAGATCATGGCAGATAGTGAGACCCAAAATCTTGAGCGACAGAACTTCTTGGAGAGGATTGTTGAGAAAGTCGATGGGAGGGTTGTCCAGTCGATCTTTTCGGAGAGACATAGTAAGAGTGTGAGATTTGTCAGGATTGAAAGACATGTTCCACTTGTTTGACCAGTCTGTGATTTTGTCCAGGTCTTCAGAGAGTGAGGAGGCAGCAGACTGCCGATCTGAGGGAAGAGGAATGGAGCGGCAGAGAGTGGAGTCATCAGCAAAGAGATAGAGAGGATTTTCGAGAGAGTCAGAGAGATCATTGATGAAGACCAGAAAAAGCACGGGGCCCAGAACACTGCCTTGGGGAACTCCAGCCTGAACAGGAAGAGGAGATGAGAGAAACCCATTCAGGGCCACACGTTGACGACGACTAGAGAGGAAGTCCGCCAGCCATGCGTGGAGATTTCCATGGATACCAAAGGAGGAGAGTTTGGTGAGCAGAGCGGGGTGCCAGACCGTGTCGAAGGCACGTGATATGTCGAGGGAGACAGCTCTAATTTCCTGTTTGGCATTGAGGACCTCCATCCATTGTTGAGACAGCAGAAGCAGCATGTCCAGAGTAGAGTGACCTGGTCTGAAACCAAATTGATGATCAGAGATCAAGCCATTGGAGAAGAGGAAAGATTTCATATCCGAAGCAATGATGGATTCCATGACTTTGCTGATAATTGGGAGAAGGCTGATTGGTCTGTAGTTGCTAGGATCTGTTTTTGCACCTTTTTTGTGCAAAGCGGTGATGTTGGCTGATTTCCAAGCAGATGGCAGTTGACCTTGAGCAAAAGAGAGGGTGAAGAGAACAGAGAGAGGGTGAGATAGAGCAGCAGAGCAGGATTTTAGGACCCGTGGGCTGATGCCGTCGGGTCCAGTTGCAGAATCAGAGTCGAGGGTTGACAGAAACTTTTCCACCTTGTCAGGAGGAAAGGACACGGAGTCCAGGAGCAGCAGGGTACGACTGGGTATGGTGGGTACAGAGAGGGATGGGTTTGGGACACAAGATTTAGAGGCAAACACAGAGTTGAGGCATTCAGCTTTTTCACGTGCGGAGTCAGCTGTGTAGCCGTTTGAGGTAAGGGAGGGGATGGAGGGGGAACAAACACCAGAAACGGATTTGACCAGACGCCACCAGGATTTGGAAGAGGGAGACAGATAAGAGAGTTGGGTCTTGAGAACGGAGAGATATTGTTTCCTGGCTCTCCTGAGGGTGGGACACACACTTGTTTCGGGCTTTCTGAAAGGAAATGAGATTGCCTTCCGTTGGATTTGCTTTCCAGGAGACGAAGGCAAGTTGTTTCTGGGCAACAACTTGCCTTCTGGGTTGTTTCTGGGTTGTTTCTGTTGAGTGATTATGTGGATGATGAGTGATCTGTGGTGATTTGAGTGATGTGTGGTTATTTGGGTGATGTGTGGAAGATGAGACGGAGTGGTGATTTGAGTGATTGTGTGGAAGATGATTGATGTGTGGTGATTTGGGTGATTTTGTGGAAGATGAGTGATGTGTGGTGATTTGGGTGATTGTGTGGTGATTTGGGTGATTGTGTGGAAGATGAGTGATGTGTGGTGATTTGAGTGATGTGTGGTGATTTGGGTGATGTGTGGTGATTTCGGTGATTGTGTGGAAGATGAGTGATGTGTGGTGATTTGAGTGATTGTGTGGAAGATGAGAGGGAGTGGTGATTTGAGTGATTGTGTGGATGATGAGTGATGTGTGGTGATTTGAGTGATGTGTGGTTATTTGGCTGATGTGTGGAAGATGAGACGGAGTGGTGATTTGAGTGATTATGTGGAAGATCATTGATGTGTGGTGATTTGGGTGATTGTGTGGAAGATGAGTGATGTGTGGTGATTTGAGTGATGTGTGGTGATTTGGGTGATTGTGTGGAAGATGTGTGGTGATTTGGGTGATTGTGTGGAAGATGAGTGATGAATGGTGATTTGAGTGATTGTGTGGATGATGAGTTATGTGAGGTGATTTGAGTGGTGTGGAAGATGAGTGATGTGTGGTGATTTGAGTGATGTGTGGTGATTTCGGTGATAGTGTGGAAGATGAGTGATGTGTGGTGATTTGGGTGATTGTGTGGAAGATGAGTGATGTGTGGTGATTTGCGTGATTGTGTGGAAGATGAGTGATGTGTGGTGATTTGGGTGATGTGTGGATGATGAGTGATGTGTGGTGATTTGGGTTATTGTGTGGATGATGAGTGATGTGTGGTGATTTGGGTGATTGTGTGGAAGATGAGTGATGTGTGGTGATTTTGGTGATGTGTGGTGATTTGGGTGATTGTGTGGAAGGGTATTTCTGTCTTCTACAGACTCCTCTCCAGCCTTGCTCCCCCAGCTCTCTCTGTGCTCTGTCCCCCCAATATTCCTTCAGGTCGCACAAGATCTGCCTGCAACCCTCTTCTGGTTAAACTGCCAAAGTCTAGGCTCTCTGCTCACCTTCGCACTTTCGTTCCCCTTTTCTCCCGCCTCTGGAGCAAACTCCCCCACTCCCTTCGATCCCACTCCTCCCTCCAGGTCTTTGGGGCGGCTGTTCACCACCATCTCTTATCTTCCCCCATCGAAAACCTTGATCTTTTCTACCCCCGGTAATTCACCCCAGAGTCCTTGCAGTGTTCATATGTTTTAATCCTCTCCCACCTCCCCCCCAAGTCCTCCCGATGTCCCTGCTCTCAAATGTTGTATTTGTGTCCTTCCCCCTCTCTTTTGTGTCCTTCCCCCTCTCTCCCCATCTTGTCTACCGCTCCCCTTGTTTTTTGTGTTTTGTGTGTCGGTTTGTGTGATTAATGTTAGCTCTTTCACGAGCCTCGATCTTGTATACAAAAAAAAAAAAAAAAAAAAAATTGTGTGGAAGATGTGTGGTGATTTGGGTGATGTGTGGTGATTTGGGTGATTGTGTGGATGATGAGTGATGTGTGGATGATGAGTGATTGTGTGGATGATGAGTGATTGTGTGGAAGATGATTGATGTGTGGATGATGAGTGATTGTGTGGAATATGATTGATGTGTGGATGATGAGTGATTGTGTGGAAGATGATTGATGTGTGGATGATGAGTGATGTGTGATGATTTGAGTGATTGTGTGGATGATGAGTGATTGTGTGGTGAATTGAGTGATGTGTGGTGATTTCGGTGATTGTGTGGAAGATGAGTGATGTGTGGTGATTGGAGTGATGTGTGGATGATGAGTGATGTGTGGTGATGAGTGATTGTGTGGAAGATGATTGATGTGTGGATGATGAGTGATGTGTGGATGATGAGTGATGTGTGGTGATTTGGGTGATGTGTGGTGATTTGGGTGATGTGTGGTTTGGGTGATTATGTGGAAGATGAGTGATGTGTGGTGATTTGAGTGATTGTGTGGAAGATGATTGATGTGTGGATGATGAGTGATTGTGTGGAATATGATTGATGTGTGGATGATGAGTGATTGTGTGGAAGATGATTGATGTGTGGATGATGAGTGATGTGTGATGATTTGAGTGATTGTGTGGATGATGAGTGATTGTGTGGTGATTTGAGTGATGTGTGGTGATTTCGGTGATGTGTGGTGATTTGAGTGATTATGTGGAAGATGAGTGATGTGTGGTGATTTGGGTGATGTGTGGTTTGGGTGATTATGTGGAAGATGAGTGATGTGTGGTGATTTGGGTGATGTGTGGTGATTTGGGTGATTGTGTGGAAGATGATTGATGTGTGGTGATTTGGGTGATGTGTGGTGATTTGAGTGATTATGTGGAAGATGAGTGATGTGTGGTGATTTGGGTGATGTGTGGTTTGGGTGATTATGTGGAAGATGAGTGATGTGTGGTGATTTGGGTGATGTGTGGTGATTTGGGTGATGTGTGGTGATTTGGGTGATTGTGTGGAAGATGAGTGATGTGTGGTGATTTGCGTGATTGTGTGGAAGATGAGTGATGTGTGGTGATTTGGGTGATGTGTGGTGATTTGAGTGATTATGTGGAAGATGAGTGATGTGTGGTGATTTGGGTGATTGTGTGGAAGATGATTGATGTGTGGTGATTTGGGTGATTGTGTGGAAGATGAGTGATGTGTGGTGATTTGGGTGATTGTGTGGAAGATGAGTGATGTGTGGTGATTTGGGTGATTGTGTGGAAGATGATTGATGTGTGGTGATTTGGGTGATGTGTGGTGATTTGAGTGATTGTGTGGAAGATGATTGATGTGTGGTGATTTGGGTGATTGTGTGGAAGATGAGTGATGTGTGGTGATTTGGGTGATTGTGTGGAAGATGAGTGATGTGTGGTGATTTGGGTGATGTGTGGTGATTTGAGTGATTGTGTGGAAGATGATTGATGTGTGGTGATTTGGGTGATTGTGTGGAAGATGATTGATGTGTGGTGATTTGGGTGATTGTGTGGATGATGAGTGATGTGTGGTGATTTTGGGTGATTGTGTGGATGATGAGTGATGTGTGGTGATTTGGGTGATGTGTGGTGATTTGAGTGATTGTGTGGAAGATGAGTGATGTGTGGACGATGAGTGATGTGTGGTGATTTGGGTGATTGTGTGGATGATGAGTGTTGTGTGGTGATTTGGGTGATTGTGTGGAAGATGAGTGATGTGTGGTGATTTGGGTGATGTGTGGTGATTTGAGTGATTGTGTGGAAGATGATTGATGTGTGGCGATTTGGGTGATTATGTGGAAGATGAGTGAAGTGTGGTGATTTGGGTGATGTGTGGTGATTTGAGTGATTGTGTGGAAGATGATTGATGTGTGGTGATTTGAGTGATTGTGTGGAAGATGATTGATGTGTGGTGATTTGGGTGATTATGTGGAAGATGAGTGAAGTGTGGTGATTTGGGTGATGTGTGGTGATTTGAGTGATTGTGTGGAAGATGATTGATGTGTGGTGATTTGAGTGATTGTGTGGAAGATGAGTGATGTGTGGTGATTTGGGTGATTGTGTGGTGATTTGGGTGATTGTGTGGCGATTTGAGTGATTGTGTGGAAGATGAGTGATGTGTGGTGATTTGAGTGATTGTGTGGCGATTTGAGTGATTGTGTGGAAGATGAGTGATGTGTGGTGATTTGAGTGATTGTGTGGAAGATGATTGATGTGTGGCGATTTGAGTGATTGTGTGGCGATTTGAGTGATTGTGTGGAAGATGATTGATGTGTGGCGATTTGAGTGATTGTGTGGCGATTTGAGTGATTGTGTGGAAGATGAGTGATGTGTGGTGATTTGAGTGATTGTGTGGCGATTTGAGTGATTGTGTGGAAGATGATTGATGTGTGGTGATTTGAGTGATTGTGTGGATGATGAGTGATTGTGTGGTGATTTGAGTGATGTGTGGTGATTTGGGTGATTGTGTGGAAGATGAGTGATGTGTGGTGATTTGAGTGATGTGTGGTGATTTGAGTGATTGTGTGGAAGATGATTGATGTGTGGTGATTTGGGTGATTATGTGGAAGATGAGTGATGTGTGGTGATTTTGGTGATTATGTGGAAGATGAGTGATGTGTGGTGATTTCGGTGATTGTGTGGAAGATGAGTGACAGGGTGAATGGCCAGTACATTATGGAAGGCCTTGCATCAAGCTTCCTGTTCACCATCGGGGGCCTCGGGTTTGGGATCCTCGAAGGCTCGAATGCCCCCGGCGTTCCTCGTCTCAACCGCTTGCTGCTCATGTTTCTCGGTTCCCTCTTCGTTCTGATCTCCTTCTTCACTGCCCGTGCCTTCATGGGCTTCAAACTGCCGTGAGTCAAAATGAGATCGTTTATCAATTCGCTTGGTCCGTGTTAACGATCTCAATCGGTTATTGTTTTTCCTGACCACTGTGAATCTTGCCGTGATCGAAGCTTAACATTTCTTATCGGACAATGAAAGCAGCATCTGATTGGGTAATTGTGAATACTGTAGAATTTGATGTTAAAAAAAAAAAAAATGCACCGGACAAAACGCTGGCCTTGAGTAAGCAAGCCACGTTTTATGGTTTATCATATTTATGGTTAAACTGCCAAAATCAAGACTCTCTGCTCACCTTCACTCCTTCATTCCTCTTTTCTCCCACCTCTGGAACAAACTCCCTCACTCTCTTCAATCCCACTCCACCCTCCAGGTCTTTAAAACAGCTGTTCACCACCATCACTTATCTTCCCCCATCCAAAACCTTGATCTTTTCTACCCCCGCTAATTTCACCCCAAATCCTACTTTTTTGAAATACCAACTTCTGTCCTGGAAGTCCTTGGTCTCCTTGTGTTTTATACCTCTCCCCCCTTCCCACGCCTCCTCCCCCCAAGCCCTCTCCCTCCCACACTTCTCCCTGCTCTCAAATGTTGTGTTTATGTGCTTCCCCATCTCTCCCCATCTTGTCTTCCGCTCCCTCTTTTGATATATTTTCTTTGTCTGGTTGATTTGTTTGTGAAATAAATGTTAGCTCTTTCACGAGCCTCGATTCAGTATACAAAAAAAAAAAAAAAAAAAAAAAAAAAAAAATAATGTGTGGTGATTTGAGTGATTGTGTGGAAGATGAGTGATGTGTGGTGATTTGGGTGATGTGTGGAAGATGAGTGATGTGTGGTGATTTGAGTGATTGTGTGGATGATGAGTGATTATGTGGAAGATGAGTGATGTGTGGTGATTTGAGTGATTGTGTGGATGATGAGTGATTATGTGGAAGATGAGTGATGTGTGGTGATTTCGGTGATTGTGTGGAAGATGAGTGATGTGTGGTGATTTGAGTGATTGTGTGGAAGATGAGTGATGTGTGGTGATTTGGATGATGTGTGGAAGATGAGTGAAGTGTGGTGATTTCGGTGATTATGTGGAAGATGAGTGATGTGTGGTGATTTGGGTGATTATGTGGAAGATGAGTGATGTGTGGTGATTTCGGTGATTGTGTGGAAGATGAGTGATGTGTGGTGATTTGAGTGATTGTGTGGAAGATGAGTGAAGTGTGGTGATTTCGGTGATTGTGTGGAAGATGAGTGATGTGTGGTGATTTGAGTGATTGTGTGGAAGATGAGTGATGTGTGGTGATTTGAGTGATTGTGTGGAAGATGAGTGATGTGTGGTGATTTGAGTGATTGTGTGGAAGATGAGTGAAGTGTGGTGATTTCGGTGATTGTGTGGAAGATGAGTGATGTGTGGTGATTTGAGTGATTGTGTGGAAGATGAGTGAAGTGTGGTGATTTCGGTGATTATGTGGAAGATGAGTGATGTGTGGTGATTTCGGTGATTGTGTGGAAGATGAGTGATGTGTGGTGATTTGAGTGATTGTGTGGAAGATGAGTGATGTGTGGTGATTTGGGTGATTATGTGGAAGATGAGTGATGTGTGGTGATTTCGGTGATTGTGTGGAAGATGAGTGATGTGTGGTGATTTGAGTGATTGTGTGGAAGATGAGTGATGTGTGGTGATTTGGATGATGTGTGGAAGATGAGTGAAGTGTGGTGATTTCGGTGATTATGTGGAAGATGAGTGATGTGTGGTGATTTGGGTGATTATGTGGAAGATGAGTGATGTGTGGTGATTTCGGTGATTGTGTGGAAGATGAGTGATGTGTGGTGATTTGAGTGATTGTGTGGAAGATGAGTGAAGTGTGGTGATTTCGGTGATTGTGTGGAAGATGAGTGATGTGTGGTGATTTGAGTGATTGTGTGGAAGATGAGTGATGTGTGGAAGATGAGAGGGAGTGGGCCCTTTCATGTGGACCGATTGGTGCTCTGATCGTGTGACCGCGCTGCTCCGACCAATGAGCAGGGAAGTGCGGGGTAGATTTGGGCCCCGTCTTGCGTTGGGAGGGGGGGGGGGGGGTAGAACCACCAGGAACAGGCATCGCAATTAGTTCCCCAGAAAGAGGGGCTTTAGTTTACGATCCCGACACATTGATTGGTAAGTCAAAAAAAAAAGCTTGGGTGTTTTGTTTTCCGAATGAATGAATGAAGAGATTAATTATCGATTGATTTTGTTTATCATGTTTCCATAGTGATATTTGTTTGGCATTGTTGGAAGTTTGTTGCAAAGGATGACGACTGGAACGATCCAGGGTTGATTTTGATTGTTTAGTTGATGTTGATAAAATGTTTGGACTTGTAACACGAGAGGCATTACTAAATGCGCAACCAATTTATTAACATTTGAACATGAAGTAGCTTCCAAAATATTTTTGAATAATTCACGACGTCCTTGTACGAGGTGTAAAGTGTTGATCGACTTGGGAATTTTAAAATTTGAATGCAATGATTTACCTTTTATGACTGTTCATCAAGGTGATGTTTTTAAAATTTAATTTCTCACTGTAACTTTCTTCCAAAGGCAAACTGGAATGGTGACCAAACCTCCGTTCTTCTTCTTTGCAAACGATCCCAGACTTCAAGGTGCGAAGCTGCTGAGAATCCTTTTTTTTTTTTTTGTGATGCCGTATATTTGCATTGGGAACACCACCGATATGAATGTACAAACGTTGTATATGGCAAGTGCCAAAGAGCTCACCTGCATTTTTGACTTATTTTGTTCCGCTGATATGTTTCTAACGCTAAACACTTTCCTTGTGAAAATCTGTCCAACAGAGGGCCCTGATTTATTCTGCCGCAAGGCAACGCCACAAAGAGTGGATGGCGAGTGGCAGGAGCTTGTGGTAACGCTGAGGGAGCACAGTCGGAAGCAGAGGCGCGAAGCAATAAGACACACACGGACTCGGCCACAATGGTGTGTGTGTGTGTGTGTGTGTGTGTGTGTGTGTGTGTGTGTGTGTGTGTGTGTGTGTGTGTGTGTGTGTGTGTGTGTGTGTGTGTGTGTGTGTGTGCGTGTGTGTGTGCGTGTGTGTGTGCGCGCGTCTGTTTTTTTTTTGTTTTGTTTTTTTTCTCCATTGGTGGTTTGACTGACTGCCTGGATGGAAACAAGGTTGTCTACTGATGTAGGTAATCAATTGATGTGGATACATGGTCGAGGTTATGGATCTTCTGATGTAGGTAAACTACTGATGTGGATCCATGACCGAGGTTGTGGATCTGCTGATGTCGGTGATTTACTGATGTAGATCCATGGTCGAGGTTTCGATCTGCTAATGTGGATCCATGGTCGAAGTTATGGATCGACTGATGCAGGTAATCTATTGATGTGGATCCATAGTCGAGGTTACGGATCTACTGATGTAGGTAATCTGTTTATGTGGATCGATGACCGAGGTGATGGATCTACTGGTGTAGGCAATCTGTTAATGTGGATCCATGGTCGAGATTATGGAACTACTTATGCAGGTAATCTATTGATGTGGATCAATGACCGAAGTTATGGATCTACTGATGTGGATCCATGATCGAAGTTATGGATCTACTGCTGTAGGTAATCTATTGATGTGGATCAATGATCGAGGTTATGTATCTACTGATGTGGATCCTTGATCAAAGTTATGGATCTATCGATGTGGATCCATGGTCGAAGTTATGGATCTATTTATGTGGATTAATTGTTGAGGTTATGGATCTACTGATGTACGTAATCTACTGATGTGGATCCATGGTCAAGGTTATGGATCTACCGATGCAGGTAATCTACTGATATGGGTTCATGGTTATGGATCTACTGATGTGGGTCCACGTTCGAGGTTGTGGATCTATTGATGTGGATCCATGGTCGAGTTTATGGATCTACTGATGTAGGTAATCAACTGATGTGGATCCATGGTTGAGGTTATGGATCTGCTGATGTCGGTGATCTATTGATGAGGATCAATGACCGAGGTTATGGATATACTGATGTAGTTAATCTATAGATGTGGATTAATGACCGAAGTTATGGATCTACTGATGTCGGTGATCTACTGATGTTGATACATTCCTCTCTCTCTCCATCTTGTCTCCCGCTCCCTTTATTATCTGCTGTATGTGTGTGTGTCTGTTCATGTTTTTATGTGTTTGAAGTGTTAGCTCTTTCACGAGCCTCGACTTTTGTATGTTAAAAAAGTGAATGTTTCTTTGAAAAAAAAAAAAACCTGTGTGAAATTCTCTTTTCAGATCGTCAGAGTCGAAGCAGTTTCTTGACCATGGTTTTACTGCGTCGTTTGCCATTGCCTTCCCTGTGTTTTGGACTTGCTCTGGCCTTTTAAATGCTGAGCATCAAGCAAAGAAGCAGCACCTACCATCTTAAATTATTTGGAATGACTGATGGGATCCATGGTACCACCAACCTCCCAGACTTCATAATTGAGAAAACAAAACTTAACCATGTATTATTATTTGTTTATTTGCCACATTAAATATTGTCATGGAGACATTTAAACAGTGTTGCCAGAACAGTCAATGAAGTAGTTGCACAGTCATGCCAAAAATATTTGGCACTCCTGCACTTTTTTCAAATAACGTACAATTTTCTCGAAAAAGAAGTTGAAATTGACAAAAGTATTTGGTCTCCACAATTATTTATTTCACTGTTAATATTGCAGAACCTTTGTTTTTGATTCAGAACTTAATATATCCTTTTAAATCATAAAATACAAAGAAATGGCATTGATAAAATTTATTGACCCCCTTGATTTAATATTTCGTAGCACAGACGTTGGACAAAATAACTGCAGTCAAACGCTTCTTATAGCCATGAATGAGCTTCCTACACCTCTCTACTGGCAGTTTGACCCACTATACTTGTGCAAACTGATCCAGTTCTCCAAGGTTTGAAGGGTGTCTTCTCCCAACTGCTGTTTTCAGATCTCCCCACAGGTGTTCAATGGGATTTAGATCTGGACTCATTGCTGGACACTTCAGAACAGTCCAGCGTTTTGTCTTGAACCAATTCCTGAGTGCTTTTTAAAGTGTGTTTGGGGTGACTGTCCTGCTGCAAGACCCATGACCTTCGACGGAGACCCAGCTTTCTGACACTGGGTTGAACATTGCGCTCCAAAATGTCTTGGTAATCTCCTGATTTCATGAAGCCTTGCACACATTCAAGGTACCCAGTGCCAGAGGCAGCACAGAAACCCAAAACATCACTGAACCTCCTCCATGTTTGACTGTAGGGAAGGTGTTCTTTTCTTTGAAGGCTTCATTTTGCTTTCTGTAAACATAGAGATGATGTGCTGTACCAAAAAGCTTTAATTTGGTCTCTTCTGTCCACAGGACATTCTCCCAGAAGGATTTTGGCTTGTTCAGGTGTGCAAACTCCAGCCATTCTCAGCAGTGGGGTCCTACTGGGTCTCTGACCATGGAGCCCCCTTTCATTGAGTTGGCGACGGATGGTGCGACTTGAAACTGTCGTACCTTTTGTCTGAAGGTCAGCTTGAATCTGTTTGGCAGGTGATCGAGGTACTTTCTCCACCATTCAAACAATCCTTCGCTGCAATATTCGATCAACTTTTCCCTTGCAGCCACGTCCAGGGAGGTTCGCTACAGTGCCATGGGCCTTAAATTTCCTGATAACATTGCGTACGTTGGACACAGGAATATCAAGGTCTCTGGAGATGGACTTGTAGCCTTGAGGTTGTCCATGCTTATCCACAATCTTGTGTCTGACCTCCACAGACAATTCTCTGCTTTTCTTTCTTTTCTCCATGCTCATTGTGGTACTGGTACACCCAGTGATACAAAACAGCAGAATGGCTCCTTTTCTCTATTCAAACTAGTTGAATGAGTGATTTTTATATTGCAGGCACCTGCAACTCACCATAGGTGAGTTAAATTCTAAAGTAAAGCAGAATCACCTGCTTGAAATCTAATTATTTCTAACAACTTCCAAAAGGTGCCAATAATATTGTCTGAGCCATTTTAGGATTTCTGTGTGGAATAAGCTGAGATTGAGTAATTTTTTCAGCTTTTTTTGTTTTGTTCCACTGCAAACCAAATAAATACATTTGTGGATACCAAAATATTTTTTTATTTCAACAATTTTCTGGAAGAAATGGTGAATTATTTGAAAAAAGTGCAAGGGTGCCAATATTTTTGGCCACGACTGTATATGCAGACTGCCCTTTCCCTTACCGTTTTAGAACTCTCATTAGATGTATGAAAAACTGAAGTTATGTTAAAATCCAACACACACTGCGACATTTTGTACCGACAAGAGAACTCAACACCTTTGTACCATGTGATGTTGCAAGTGGTGTTATAATTTACACAGCGCTAAAATATCCTGTTATTATGATCATGTTAAATGCTTGATATTATAAAGCAGTGTCAAATCACTAGAATTTTTTTCATGAGACTACATTTGATGACTAATATATATATATATATATATATATATATATATATATATATATATATATATATATATATATATATGTATATATATATATATATATATATATATATATACACATACACACACACACACAGTCACGTGAAAAAGTAAGTACACCCCATGTAAAGTTTTGACTTTTTCAACATATTTCAACATACAGCTATTTGATCTTCATTTCAACAATATTGATAGACAAAGGTGATATAATGTAACAAATATCATGAAACATTTACATTTTGTAGTCCATTGTCTAATTTAAATAAACATACATGCAAATTTCGCATGTGGAAAAAGTAAGTACACCCTCGGCTCTAATAGGTGGCATTGTCCCCTTTGGCACAAACAACCTCAAGTAGGCGTTTCTTATAACTGTCTACCAGTCTCTGACATTAACTGGGAGAAATTTTTGCCCACTCCTCCATGCAGAATTCTTTCAGCTGTGCGATGTTTGAGGGGTTTCTTGCATGCACAGCTTGTTTCAAATCCCCCCACAACATCTCGATGGGATTTAGATCTCGGCTTTGACTTGGCCATTCCAGAACCCTCCATTTCTTTCTTTTCAGCCATTCCTTGGTGGATTTACTGGTATGTTTAGCGTCATTGTCATTTTGCAAGGGCCACCTTCAGTTGAGCTTCAACTTTCCGACAGATAGCCTCACATTATCCTCGAGCACCCTCTGGTACAATGAAGAATTCATCGTGGATTCTATGATGGTAAGCTGCCCAGGCCCTGATGCAGCAAAGCTGCCCCAAACCATAATATTTCCACCACCATGCTTTACAGTTGGTATCAGGTTATTGCGGTCAAATGCTGTCTTTGGTTTTCGCCAAACATGTCTTCTGGTACTGTGGCCAAATAGCTCCACCTTTGACTCTTCTATCCAGAGCACATTGTTCCAGAAGTGCTCGTCTTTGCCAAGGTGTTCATTGGCAAACTTTAGTCTTGCCCTGATGTTTTTTTTTTGGTATTTTTTTTGTATACATAATCGAGGCTCGTGAAAGAGCTAACATTTATCACACAAAGAAATCAAACAAACAAACAAAGTATATAAAAAGGGGAGCGGTAGACAAGATGGGGAAAGAAGGGGAAGCACATAAACACAACATTTGAGAGCAGGGACATTGGGTATGTGTGGGAGGGAGAGGGCTTGGGGGGAGGTGGCGTGGGAAGGGGGTGGGGGGTGGGAGAAGTATAAACATAAGGACACCAAGGACTTCCAGGAAAGAAGTTGGTATTTCAAAAAAGTGGATTTGGGGTGAAATTAGCGGGGGTAGAAAAGATCAAGGTTTTGGATGGGGGAAGATAAGAGATGGTGGTGAACAGCTGTTTTAAAGACCTGGAGGGAGGAGTGGGATTGAAGAGAGTGAGGGAGTTTGTTCCACAGGCGGGAGTAAAGAGGAATGAAAGAGTGAAGGTTAGCAGCGAGTCTTGATTTTGGCAGTTTAACCATAAGAGGGTTGCAGGCAGATCTTGTGCGACCTGTAGGAATATTTGGGGGACAGAGCCGAGAGAGAGCTGGAGGAGCAAGGCCGGAGAGGAGTCGGTAGAAGACAAAGACCACCAACCTGCCTGCGGTGAGTAAGTGAAAGGCCCTCGGAGGTAGCTCTTTCTGGACAGCAAAGGTTTCCTCCTGGCACACCTCCCATGTAGATCTAATTTGTGCAGCCTCTTCTAATGGTAGACTTGTACACTTTGACATCAACATTGGCAAGAGCTACCTGTAGGTCCCGTGATGACATTCTGGGGTTCTCAGAGACTTCTTTCAGCATCTTGCAGTCTGCTCTCGGGCTGAACTTGCTGAGGCGGCCTGGCCTGAACAAGTCGGCAGTTGTTTGGAGTCTTCTCCACTTGTAGGTGATCTTCCGGACAGTCGAATGATCGATTTCAAATTGTTTGGAGATTTTAAAATCCCTTCCCAGACTCGTAGGCATCGATAACCTTCTTTCTGAAGGCCGCAGAGAGCTCTTTTGATCTAGGCATGGTGACGCCGCACACTTCAACAACAAAGAGCAAACCAAACTAAATGTCTGAGGTTTAAATAAGACAGGTTTAAATTTAAATAAGATGGGGGAGGGGAGGGGAGAGGGAGGGAGGGGGAAGTGGGAGGGGGAGGGGGAAAAGGGAGGGGGAGGGGAAAAAGGGAGGGGGGAGGAGGGAAGGGGAGGGCCAGTCAACAATGACGTTGCAGTTCTCATGGTCGGAGAGCAGCACAACAATCGCGACATCGTCCTGCATCTTCGCAACAGCACGAAGCGGATTTTGGAGACTCACCGATCCTGTGACCCACGCCCTCCAGTACCGGCGTTGCCGGGCGGGGGAAGGGAGACCCGTACATTCCCAACCCGTACATTCGCCCTCTCGACTCAAGCTCACTCGGACAAAAGCCTTGCACAAATTACACCGTGAAGGCCCAATGGTCATGTCTATGCCACAAATCAAGTACGTGAGCCAGTCGAGCACACTGAATTGAAAGTATATAGAACGCTCATACTCCGTGAAAACTGAAGCCACCGTGTCGCCATCTTGGTCAGCACGACTCGACCAACTCGCTTCGCGGATCTCGTTTGTTTTGAACGTGTCCCAGATTTTAAAAGCCAGACAACTGTTAAAATGCCATTTTGTGCGGCAATAAACTGCTCCAATCGGTTACGGAAGGGTTGTGGAAGACGTTTCACAGCTGTTTCAAAGACATTTCATTCATATCGCACAAAATCGACACAAAACACGATTTTTTTTTTTTTTTTTTTTTTTGTATACAAGATCGAGGCTCGTGAAAGAGCTAACATTAAGGGTGTAGTACTGGTGAAAAATTGAGAAAACTACATAGGTACCTTTGAGAGGCCTTTACACAAAAACAAAGTCAAGTTAATATCTAATTTTCAGTTTTTCTTGAAAGATATAATCTTGGCTTTAACTCAGACCAGTTTCAACGCTTCTTTGTCATATTACATGCATATAATTTGCATAAATTAGACCGTCAATAAAAAACAAGGAAAAACAAAGAACACATTTCTACTTCTATCTTCTATGTCACCTATCATTCTTTTCACACAAAACTTGGTACATGTATTATACATGTGTTACTCTACTACCTGATGAGGATTTTGTGAAATTATGTCAAATGTTCACTAATTAGCTAATTATGCCAATTACCAGATAAAACTTGGTTGTCCTTCAATAAATCCACAATGGCTACTCCTATAAACAAAAGCCTTCATCATTTTAAAGGAAGTGATATTCTGAATATCCTGTCCAAATTTCAGCCCAAAAGAATGATGCAAATTAAAGTTATAACAAATTTCATGCAAAATATTATATTTCTTGTAAATTGCGTGTAAAGATAACATTAGATATTTTAAAGGAAATACTGAATGAGTTTATACAATACGTATGAATCTAAACCGTAAAAACATAGTTTTTTAAAAAAGAGGCATATTGGAAAGTTCACCAGTACGACACCCTTAATCACACAAAAAGTCAAACCGACACACAAAACACAAAAAACAAGGGGAGCGGCAGACAAGATGGGGAGAGAGGGGGAAGGACAAACACAACATTTGAGAGCAGGGACGTGGGGAGGTGGGAGAGGTATAAAACATATGAACACTGCAAGGATTCTGGGGTGAATTACCGGGGGTAGAAAATATCAAGGTTTTGGATGGGGGAAGATAAGAGATGGTGGTGAACAGCTGTTTTAAAGACCTGGAGGGAGGAGTGGGATTGAAGGGAGTGGGGGAGTTTGTTCCAGAGGCGGGAGAAAAGGGGAATGAAAGAGTGAAGGTGAATAGAGAGCCTAGATTTTGGCAGTTTAACCATAAGAGGGTTGCAGGCAGATCTTGTGCGACCTGTAGGAATATTTGGGCGACAGAGCACAGAGAGAGCTGGGGGAGCAAGGCCGGAGAGGAGTCGGTAGAAGACAGAAAGACCACCAACCTGCCTGCGGTGAGTGAGTGAAAGGCCCTCGGAGTTAGCGTCATCTCGGGAGATTCCAATGATTCTGAAAGCTTTGGCCTCAACAGCATGAAGCCGAGCTATGTGTGAGGCAGGAGCACCAGCCCAGAGGGGGAGAACATTATTCCATTGAGCTGCGGATGAAAGCCTTGTATGTGGTGAGGAGCTCATGTGTGCCAAGGAAGGACTTCGCACGACGGAGGATGCCCAGTCGGCAACTGGCTTTGGAGGCCAGCTTGGAAATGTGGTTTTCCCAAGAAAGATCATGGCAGATAGTGAGACCCAAAAGCTTGAGCGACATTGAGCCTTGATCCACTCAATCACCGAGCTACACTGAAGCACAACTTGCTCTTCTTACACGTAGGATGATCGACACTCAAGGGCATTAATGTGCAAATTTTACTTCCTTTAATCGCATAAAAGGTGAAAAAACGCAATCGCTTTTCGCTCTGAATTACGTGCAAACGTGTGACGTGTGACGGGATGGAACATCACGTGATCGCTCTGAGCGAATCAGTCTGGCAGCGGGGATGGAACATCACGTGATCGCTCTGAGCAAATCAGCGAGCTGCTCTGGCAACGGCTGAGATTAGCGGGCACTTCGCTGAAATGCGCTGAGGTAAATATGAATAAAAAATATGGATCTCGTCAAATATGGTCTCGGCCATGTTCGTCCCAGGCTTAATGGCCATGTCTATGCCAAATATCAAGCACGTGAGCCTCTCCGTTTTGGAGTCTATCGGTAACATTACACACACACACACAAACTGTGTTTTATATATATATATATATCTATATATCTATATATCTATATATATATATATATATATATATATATATATATATATATATATATATATATATATATATATATATATATATATACATATATACATACATACATACATACATACATACATACATACATACATACATACATACATACATACATATATATATATATATATATATATATATATATATATATATATATATTGTAACGATTTTGAGAAGTGTGTAACGGTTTTTGAGAAGTGTAACAATTTTGGAGGAAGTGTAACGAATGTGAAAACGTTACAATGTGAACGTTACAAAAGTATGGTAACACCCTGTTAATGTAAATAATGGTCGCAGCCGTCCTAGTTAATTCCATGAAACTTACACACAGGTCACGATATATCTTTTAAATAGTGTATTTCCTTATTCCATGTAGGCTAAATATGTGTTTCCCACTAGATTGACTTTGCATTGTATCAAACAAAATAAGCGTAGGCCCTTCCAATTTCCCCAAACATCTCCGCTCTCCAAAGTTCCTTTCAAAAGGGGACTTGTTTTCAATCCCGCAGGCCGCCATTGCCCGTGTGCTTTGAGTCGGAGAAGAAAGGCGTGTCTCCACCTCGTCATAAGAGGGAAGGAGTGAACCAGCCCTAACAGCCAATCAGCACCGCGGTGAGCGACCCGGTAGGCGTGCCCTCGGAGCCGGCGGCTTGATTTCGCCCGAGGTGATAAAAGCGACTGTAAGGGACTGCTTTTAGAGATGACCTGGGAGATGAGCAAAGAGGTGGCACCAAGAGGAGCGGTGAGATGCGAAACGCTCCAAGCCAAAGAGGAGAGGTACTCGGCAAGGAAACCAGCTTTGGAGAGACGCGCTGAAAGGAGGGAGACGGCTCCACCACAAGAAGAGGAGCAGGTGTGCCGAACCAGCGCGTGACGTCTACCGCAGCGGATACGCGACGGAGGGTTTTCCCGCCAAAACCGCGAGGAATTTGAGAGCTGCTGCCTCCCGACTTTGCCTCCCTCTCAAGCAATCCACCTCAAGCCCTACCTGCCTGCAATATCCCCTGTGTAAGTGTGAACGTCCTGTCCTGCTCGTTGTCTTGGGGTTAAGTAAAAATGAATAGTGTAAGTTAACAATTCGCTGTGTTACTGCTTCTTCCATCCATTGCTTGTGTGTGTATAATAAATCTGTTCTTCCTCCGTATTATTCTTCTTCTTCTTTTTCATTCTCTTTCGGTCGCTTTAGAGGTTTCCCGATTGAATATCTGTGGGGCGATCTGGTCAACGTCGGGTGGAATCGGGTTCTAATCGGGGAGTAACTGTTCGGACGCGGTTAAATACACCACCGCTCGGTCAATATAACATCTAAAACCGCGTCTGTAACAATATATATATATATATATATATATATATATATATATATACAGTGGTACCTCGGCTTACGAGTGCCCCAACGTACGAGTTTTTCGGGATACGAGCCGTCGCTCGGGCGGTTTGTTGCTTTGGGATACGAGCCGAGATCCGATGTACGAGCTCAAAAAATTTATTTTTTTGAATTTTCCGGTTGTGGCTTCCGGTTCCGGTCACGTGGTTATCTTGCCGTGAAAGCATCTCTGCTTGGATATAAAACACGCAATCGTCGAAATACATTAGCGAGGAATCTCCTTGCTCCAGCCGGTGACGTCATCGGCGGGGATCCCCGCCTCCAGAGTGGCTGGTCACGTGACCGCCAAAGCGTGTCGCGCGTGCGGGTATAATGAGCTACACCTGTGGATCACGTGACCACGGAAGCACGCCTCGCTTGAGAGGCATGGCTTTCGGTTTGCGTTTTGCTTTATAAGGCGCGATAAATGGGCTTTTGAGTGTTAGCGGTTCATGGCGTTGACGGTTCATGGCGGTTCATGGCGGTTGACGGTTCATGACGGTTCATGGCGTTGACGGTCAAAAACCTATTACATCAATTTTACCAGGCACTGTACAGTAAGTACAGTGGACACCAAATGCACGGTGGAAGGCTAGAAGTAGAAGATCGTCCAAGACAAGTGAGAATAAGCCATACTTTGGAGATGACGTCATTCGCTGGTCCGATAACCAAAGATGTGGTATAAAAAACCAGGTGAGCTAACAATGCAGCAATGAAGGAATTCGGCCAAGGCACCGGCACACAACGACCTACCTACATCGAAAGACTCAATGCCAATGGTGACAGAAGCCAAGACGGCCGGCTTAAACACCGCCGAAAGACCACGGTGTACCAACTTACGATGCAGAACATCTTGCACTTAATATGATGACAACAGGTGCCATCCTCTGACGTACCATTACAGGTACAGGTACAGTACACGTGAGCACAGAGCAAAAGTTCACTGAAACCGAGATTAAGAAAAAAGAAAAAACACCTCGTGGTCCGTGCTCGATATCCGAGTTTCAATCTTTTCAAACACATGATGCTCTCGGTCACGGTATCTCCTGCGAGCTGCTTCTCCTTCAACCACACAAACAACAACTTCTCCATATCTTCATGGATAGAGGTCCAGTTTATTTCTTTACATTCTCTTGTATTATGTACAGTATATACGAGGTCGTGCTTGTTTATACATTATTTGTTATTTATAAAGTACATTTTTGTTATTTAAAAGCACCTAACAAAAAAAATTGGTGTTTTTTTTTTGAGGCTGGAACGGATTAATAGCATTTCAATGCATTTGAATGGGAAAATTTGCTTTGACTTACGAGCGATTTGGCTTACGAGCTCCGTCACGGAACGGATTAAACTCGTAAGCCGAGGTACCACTGTAT
Source organism: Myxine glutinosa (assembly GCF_964187855.1). Taxonomy (NCBI): domain Eukaryota; kingdom Metazoa; phylum Chordata; class Myxini; order Myxiniformes; family Myxinidae; genus Myxine; species Myxine glutinosa. The sequence continues at coordinate 483,096 of NC_136272.1, read as the reverse complement.
ATATATATATATATATACAGACTTGGCATTTAATATGGAATTTTTTTTTTTTTGCTTGACTTGGGTTTACTTTCTTCACTCAGTATATCAATCTGGTGAGTTTCTTTTACACTTTGGTGATTTATTTGTTAAAAGAACCATGTCACTGATTGTCTGTCGCAGCAAGAAGTCAACAACAGGATTATATCACAGGTGGCGTGGCAAAATGTACGGACAGGTGCATTTGATGATTGGCTTCACAGTCGGGTATACAAGGGTTGTTGCATTCTGTATTCGTGGAAAACAACTGCTGCACGTCTCCAAAAGTTATTTCCGCTTCCTCTGGAGATGGTCCGTCAACTCGACAATGCTGTTTGTCATGGAGTGGTGGCTTTACGAAATTACGGCATGAAACAGCGTGCTATTGCTCGGCAGTATGGCCTCACTCAAGGTGAGGTGTCAAAGATCCTGAAACGAAATGCTCAGAGTGGTGTCCCTACTCCAATACTGAGGCCAGGACGTCCCCGCAGAACCACAAGGAGGGATGATCGCCAGCTGCACCGGTTAGTCCGCAATGGCCGTACCAAGTCAGCTAATCGGCTTAGGGCTGAGTGGCAGCAACTTACAAATGTGCCTGTATCCAGAAGGCTAGTCAACCAACGACTGGTTCAAGCAGGCTATCGTGCCAGGCGTCCCCTGAGAAAGCCACGCCTGACCAGACAACACCGCCAGCGCCGATTGCAGTGGGCCAGAGAGCACCGTCAATGGCAGCCAGGACACTGGAATCACGTGACCTTCAGTGACGAGTCTAGATTTCTGGTCTATCGTCAAGATGGCCGCGTCCGAGTGCACAGACAAGTGCATGAAGCCTACAACAAAGATTGCATAGTACCAAGAGTCCAAGCTGGAGGTGGTGGGGTGACCGTTTGGGCTGCTTTTCATGCAGGGGGCAAAACTGACCTGGTTGTTCTGAATGGAAACCTGAACCAGTTCAACTGCAGGGCCATTCTGGAAGAAACATTGCTTCCATTTGCTCGTGCAACCTTTCGAGGAAACTTTGTTTTCCAAGATGACAATGCACGGCCTCAACGTGCTCGCATGATCCAACACTTTCTTGCTGACCGTGGTGTAGAGCATATGGAGTGGCCTGCCATGTCCCCGGATATGAATCCAATAGAGAACTTGTGGGCAGAATTAACGCATCAAATCGACCACTTGGACCAGCAGCCGACCTCTGTGCATGAATTGCAGCAGGCTCTTGTCACTGCATGGCAAGCGATTCCTGTCCAAACCTTGGCAAATCTCGTGAACAGCATGCCTCAACGTGTACGTGCTCTCCTGAATGCTCGTGGGGGTTACACGAAGTACTGAACTGTAATTTTAGTCCGTAATCCCAGTCGTAATTTAACTTTTGTTTTTGTTAAAAAAAAATTTGGCTAATGTGCAAAATAAAGAGATACTTCGAGAAAACGTACAGAAGTTTAACACAGTACTGTCCATGAATTGAGTTCAATATCAATTTACATCACTTTCAAGGATCAATTTATTTGTTTCGAAATGTCAAATATAGTTTTTGTTTCTTTTAAAGGTCACATTAACAAAATCTAGAATAATTTCAACATAATTCCATTGAACTTTTGGTTCTAAGACATCTTGAAAAGTAAGTTCACCCCCACGAAAAAAATATTCCATATTAGATGCCAAGTCTGTGTGTATATATATATATATAATGGTATCTGTAATCTGGTTCTCCAACCTAATGAGCGGACAGCATGACGTCATCGCCATGCATGTCCGCATTGCCTCCAAAGCTCCAGAGGAACCATCTAGCAGTGCGTCATTACAGTTTATAAATTCAGATACTGTCACAAGTGCATGCAAAACTCAGTTACCGACCTGGTTTCGCCCTTGTTGGGGCTTCATCAGGGCAACGCAGTGAGTGAGGTGATGAGTGGATACCAGAGATAACGTTAATGTGTGGCAGGTGGTGCTTATCGCTCCCAGCAAGGTGCAGCAGCAGCTGTATGGGACACCTTGCTGGCGGTTCTCCACTGATATGGGGGTCGCATAGTGACTGTTATATATATATATATTGTTGTGGATATGAGAATGTTTTTTTTTTTTATTGTTGTGGTAAAATGTTGTTGTAAAAGGTTGTTGTAAAATATCACCCCTCCTCCCTCCGTTTGTGGTTGTATAAAGGTCAAAGGGCGTTCCCGTAGTTAGTCCATAAAACATACATGCAGGACACGATATATCTTTTTTTTGACAGTTATATCCTTATTATGTGTATTAGTGTAAGGCTGTGTCTTCCATTAATTGAAATACTCCATTGCACCAGTGAAAGAGAATAGATCCCCTTTCCTTCCCATCCCCAAAATCTCCCTTTCCTTCCCATCCCCAAAACCTCCATTTCCATATTACATCCCCTCTCGTCACTGCTGAGCCCTTGATTCCCAATCACCTCCCCTCCAATAACCGCCATTGACCATGTGCTTTGAGTCGGAGAAGAAAGGCGTGTCTCCACCTCGTCAGAGGGGAGGAGGGGCGTGCCCGCCCGTCGTCATCCAGGGCGGAGCCCGAGGGTCGCGCGACCAACCAGGGCCGAGGTGAGCACCCCGATGGGCGTGCCCAAAACGCCGGCGGCGTAATCGCTGGAGGCGCTATAAAAGGCGCAAACGGAAGTGAGTAGTGAGTTGGTCTGAGATGCACAAGGAGTTGGTCTGAGATGCACAAGGAGTTGGTCACAGTGAGTTGGTCGCAAGGAGTTGGTCTGAGTCGGTTGCCAGAGGAGGGTCAGTGGTTGCGGTGGTAAGGAGTCGGTGGTCAGTTGGTTGCGGTGAGGAGTCGGTGGTGAGGAGTGAGTGAACCAAGAAAGAGTTGAGGGTTTGGACCAGACGAGTGGGACAAGGCCTGGCAAAGCACGCGACGTACACGGCAGCCAAAACAGCAGCGTGGGGCCTGGCCTGAATGGCGGCTGCTAAACGTGCCGGTTGTGCTGCGGGACCCCCTTTGGACCTCCCTCTCCCTCCAGCCATCCACCTCCTGCTTTTCCACCCTTCTTGTGGACGTGAGTTTGTTCTGTTTGTTCTGTCCTGGGAATAAGTTAAGTCTGTAGATAAGCTAGTATTTGCACTGTGTGACCTGCGTCTTATGTGTTGTAAATAAAACTTGATTGCTCCTTTTTGCTTGTGTGTAAATAGTAAATAAATTCAGTCGCATTTCCAACCTTTTTGTCTTCTTTTTTCTTCTTCACATCCGTGTCGCCTTTGTCTTTTCCCTATTGACTAGCTGTGGTGCGATCCGGCCAAAGTCCTGGGTGAATCGGGTGAGTCAGGGATCCTGTTAGGTCGCGGTCATACACCACCGCTCGGTCATCATAACATCTAAACCGCGATCTGTAACAATTGGTTGTCAGGAGTTGGATTCGGACCTGGGACTAAATTTGTTAGGCCCAAATTTTGGAACACCAATTGTGTTAGTACTGTAACAATTGGTGTCTGGGAGTGGGATTCGAGGCCCGAACCAAATTTTTAAAACGAATAGAGGAAAAAAAAAAATTGGTCAAAATTACGAGCTGCCGAAATTTGCTTTTTTTCTTTAAAAAAAACCCGAATTTTGAAATCGCGCCATGGCTGGTCAAGGCGACGGGATGCCGGTGGGAGAGATAGACGGGGTAGAATCGACCCAGGACCCCAGGGAAGAAGTGGGAAAAGTGGTGGAGGAGAGTAAACAAGGTGTGGTTGAGGGGGTATCAGGTGCACAAAATGGCGCTCGCGCACGTGGTTACAGCGGCACCAAATTTTGCCGCGCCCGTGACCGTACCACTACCAGCGGGCTTTGATGTGGGGGACTTCATGGCGCAATTCACCGAGATGCTGAGAATAGAGGGGGAGAGATTGAGTAATAAAATGGATGCTCGGAGTGAGCAAATTGAAGCAACAATAAACGGAATGAGGGCCGATAGGGAGGAAAGGGAGCAGAGGGACAGAGACCGCAAGTTGGGCGAAAGGGTCCCAGGGGTGCACGAGGAGGTAAAGCGGGTCGAAAAGCGCTGGTTGAGCGAAGTGGAGGAAAGCACGGGTACAATGACGGGGGTAGAAATCTCGACCCGGGGTTTGGAAAAGCCGGCGACCGATGAGGTAGAGGGTGTTTTATTAAAGCCAACGGTCGTCGAGGTGAACAAAGAAATTATGGGTATAGTTGAAATTGGAGAGACCGGGGACTTAAAGTTAAAAGAGCAACAATCGGAGGAAGGAATGGAAATTGCTCAAAGTCTAAATGCACATCCTGATGCTGTACTCGCTAATCCAAATGGAAGTTTGCAGGTTTTGGTGCAGGGAGGAAGAAGAACCCCGAAGTTGAGACGTGCTGTATATTGTGCGGGTAGATTTTGTAAGAGGATGTTTAGCGACAAAAGAATTTTCGCGCGCTTGGGATCGAGGAAGCATCCGGGCGTTGGTGAAGGGTCCCGTGTGAGTGGAAATGGCACGCGTGGGAGGAAAAGGTGTGCGTCGGCGAATGGGTGTGTTTTTGTGAGGGTGAAAGGGGTAGCGTATGCTTGTGAGCATGCAAGTAAAGCATCGACGGTAACCAGGTTAGCGGTTAGGGCGACGGATAGCCGATGCGAGCGCTCGGTGCGAGGGGTGCTTTGTTGGGTGCGAGGCCCGGCGTGGGTCGATGCTGCGTCGCTTCTCTTCGAAGCGTCGTTGCCGATTCGGGCTTGGCCCCGCCCCGCACGGTCGAGTCCGGGCTTTGTCGGGCGAGGCGACCGGTCCGGTTCAAGGGCGAGTGGGAGGAGGCGGAACGGTGCCCCCTCGTGGGGACGGGGTTCCGACCGGGGGAGATTGAGCCATCGGGCCCGGGACCGCAAGGTGCCGCGCCGAGATGGTGCGTGGAGCCTCGGTCCAACCAAACCACCTCCCTTGAACCGAAAGCCGGACGGATTCAACCTGCAGGCAACCAAACCACCCGAATTCATTGCTCGGCTTTACGAACCGAGTTTAATGATGTCACGGCGCACCGAGAGGATCTAATAAGTAGACGGGTGATGAGGATAGTGTTTTGGCCCCAAAATTAGAAAAAAACAAAATTTGATGATTGGCAAAGGATTGGCAGTAGTGATTGGCAGATGATGAGTAGGGATTGGCAAATTTTTGATTTGTTGAAATTTGCTGTGCAAAATTGGTAGTGGGAGATGCCCGATGTGGTGGGATGGCAACTCTGCCATCCCTCACAGAGTGGGGCAAATGCGCAATAGCTTATGGGGTGTATGGCAGTGAAAACTAGCCCGGGTGGGTTAGGTTATATTGATAGGGATCTAGCGAAGATGACATTAGGTAACGTTAAGTTTAGTTAGTGACTGATACCTGTAGTGGGGACGCAGGTAGATTAGTGTGGATTATAATGACGTGGGAGCGCAATAGTTTAAAGGGACGACTGGGAAGCGCAAGTTTCAGAGGGGAGTAGTTAGCTGAGATGATGCCGTGTGTGTTGAGAATTGAACAGGTGTGATTGAACAGGTGTGATTGCACAGGTGTGCAACTGAACAGGTGTGTGGAGCAGTGTATGAGGGAGTAGTGGTGAGGTGTGTTGTGTTGACCAACTGGTCCAGGAA